>NC_081419.1:14424458-14529458 GCF_949786415.1 Peromyscus eremicus | reverse complement strand
CTGCCTGAGTCTGGGGAGGTGGGGTTGAGCTCCACCCTGCCCAGCCAGAGGTGGGTAGGGAACCCGGTACTGGCCACCGGAGGGGCTCAGTGCACTGCTCCCATGAAAGGCTCCCAAGCTCAGGCTCCAAAACTGCTTCCTCGCTGCTCCCTGGGGAGCATTCACATTCAGAAACCTAGCTGGAGACCAGCAGGGATCCAGACCATGTTCCCCACATTCCCTCCTTCACAGGTGGGAAGAATGCTCCAGTATACATACTCAACACAGTTGTGTGTCCTGAGGTCCTCCAGGCCCTCAAAAGACTCTGACCCTGAGGGCCACCTTCTCCACCTTCTCCTGGTTCATCCCAGAAGCCCCTCAAGGGCCAGAGTAAATCCCCCAGACCAGTGGCCACTGGGGCCACTACTTTGGTCATGTTGACCTAGTTGGGATTCTGTACAAAAATTGGTCCAAGCTTCAGTGACTGACTGCCCTGTCTTGCAGCCTGTATGGAGGTGTCTAGATAGGGATGGATGATGCCTTGTGGCCACTGCTCCCGTGGACGCAAACTCCAAAGCACTCATGTTCACCACCATCCAGGGACACAATAGTTCTTTCCTACCTGCTGGGGTACTTCCCACCTAGGAGGACCCACCTGGCAGCAGCTGAAGGTGTCTGCACAAATGACTCCTACATTGAAGTGCCTGAGCACATCTTTGGCTTGCTGTTGGGCCTTGAGGGTACAGTTTACAGAGAGGCAGCGGCCAGCCCCAACTTGAGCGCAGAGTTGCAAATACAGGACCAATGAGTTCTGGGGTGCACATGTCCCAGAATCTTCCCTGGCTCCGTCTAAGTCTACCAGGGAAGGGCAATCCCTCACTCACAGCAGCCTCAGTGACTGAGGGTCTGGGAATAGGGGCAGCCTGGTTGGGCTGAGGTCCATTGGTAGATGAGACTTAGAAACAGGTCCCAACTCTCACCTGGTGGTGTGGCATCCCTGATGTCAGGATGATCAGGCCACCTGTGAGGGAGTGATTCCAGCAGGGTAAGGATGCTCCACTGCCCCCTCCCACCTGCTCACGACTGTCTCCCATGTCAACCGGTGTCAAGCCTGGTTGCCGTCAGACCCTGCATCCTGGGCCTGCAGCCCACCGTGTTTTACCGATACACTTAGAGAACAATGCAAGCATTTTATTTAGGTGCAAACAAAATTAAACCTTAAAAACCATCCCTAAAATCCCAAAGAAAGCAGTCAATGAAATGGAGAGAGGTATTCTGAGAGGTTAGAAACAATAAATTTACCACTGAAGGAAGTAAGCTACAGGTGAAAATTTTAAAATACCCTGTGGGTGAGAGGGCTTAGTGGGCAGAGGCATTTGCTACTCAAGCATGGCTAATCGAATTGGATCTCTGAAATCCAGGTAGGAGAAAACCAGCTCCACAAAGCTGTCCTTTGATGTCTCACTGTGGCGCAGGAGTCTACATACATGCGCCGCACACACACATTAATGATAAAACAATACCCACAAGGGCTGAAGCGATGTCTCGGTGGATAGAGTACTTGAAAGGACCTGAGTTTGAATCCTAGAATCGTGGAAAGCTAGTCTGTGCTTCCCAGTGTACCCACGGCTAGAGGACCAGTAGAGACAGAATTCCCAGAAGCTCCCCAGCCAGCGAGCCTAGCATACTCAATGGTGAACAACAAAGAGACCCTGTCTCAAGGTGGAAGGTGAGAATCAACATTCCAGAGTATTCTCTGACCTTCGTATGTGCTTTGTGTCACAGTACACCCACTCCTCCATCGTGCACACCACAAAAAATTAAGAGAAATACCCACAAATATCATAGTGTTGGTAATGTGCTGATGCTGCCAATCTGAAACTTTTTTTTTTTTTTTTTTTCCTGTAGCCTTGGCTGTCCTGGAACTTGCTCTGTAGACCAGGCTGTAGAACTCATAGAAATCCACCTGTCTCTGCCTCCCAAGTGCTGGGATTAAAGGAATGTGCCACCACTGCCTCCCCCATTCTGAAATGTTTAAAAGAATGGCATTTAACTTTGTGTGTGTGTGTGTGTGTGTGTGTGTGTGAGAGAGAGAGAGAGAGAGAGAGAGAGAGAGAGAGAGACAGACAGACAGACAGACAGAGTGCAAGTATAAGCGTACATGCCGCAGAACAAGTGTGGGTCAGAGGACAACTTGTGGGAGTTGGCTGTCTTCTTCCACCGTGCTGGTTCTGGGGATCAAGGTTGTCAGGCTTACCTGTACGCATCTTTACCCACTGGGCCATCTTGCTTGATCCTTTATTATTTTTTTTCAGCACTAAGGATTTAAATCTATTTATTTTTATGCATATAGATGCTTTGCCTGCACGTGTGTCTGTGCGCCTCATTCATACCTGATGCAGGTGTCGGATCCCCTGGAGTTCCATATGGTTGTGAGCTGTCTTGTGGGTGCTGAGAATCAAACCCAGATCCCCTAGAAGAGCAGCCAGTGCTCTTAACTGCTGAGCTATCTCTCTAGCCCGGAGGATGCCTAGTTTTGCTAATGGTAAGGACACTGGGGTTTGTAGCTAAGAGGAATTAAAATTAAGGATGTCATATAAAAATGTCCAAATCTGAATAGAAAGTTTGAATTGATGTACACTGTTTTTATTTATTTAGGTAGTTTTGTTTTTTGAGATACGGTTGGTCTCACTATGTAGCTCTGACTAGCCTGGAACTCACTATGTAGATCAGGATGGCCTTGAATTTAGAGAGATCTACTTGCCTCTGTCTCCTGGGTGCTGGGATTAAAGTATTATGCCATCCCCCTTTCTTTATTTTAATTTTTTGGAGACAGGTAGCATGTAACCCAGGCTGGCCTCAACTCGCTTTATAGCTGAAGATGACCTTGAATTTCTGACCTCTGCCTTTATCTTTCTAGTGCTGGGATCACAGGTGAGCACCACCATATTTGGTTTATGTGGCTGTAGGGACCAAACCCAGGATTTCAGGCCCCTGGAGGCAAGGACTCTACCAAACTGAGCCATCTCTCCATCCCTAGACTGCATTCTAAACAAAGATGTCTCTCACCACCCTGCCCACCGCTGAGGCCTGGAAACAATACAAACTCTTGGAGCTGAAAGTGTCTCTACCTGCCAGGAAGGAGAGTGTCTGTCATGCTGAGAGGAGGTGGGCCTTTGGGGAGGATGGCTGCTTCCAGGTCTAGAAGTCGAAATGCAGAAAACAAACGAGACAGGGATGTCTCACTGCACTCTGAAACAAGCCATCAGAAACCACAGGTGAGAAGGGAGACATAGGACATCGTGTTTAGGAGGGTTCTTCCAAGGTCTTCAGTGGTCTTTAGTGATTATGAGACCAACTCAGGGATGTGGAGTGGAAATTACAGAACGTTTAGAAGGAAACCCAGGAAAGCTTTGTGCCATGGCACTTGACGGCACATTCATGGTTATGACCCCGAGCAAAGGCACCAAAGACAGACAAACCACATTTCATCAAAATCGGAAGCTCTTGAGCATCAAGAGTCACCTTCCAGAGAGTGAAGAGAGGCCTGGCAACATGGCCCAGCATGCAGACAGTCATGGGTTAGAACTCCAGTACTGCAGCTGGCCCACCTCTAATCCTAGCCCTGGGGAGACAGAGGCAGGGGGACCAGAGTTCAGGGTCATTCTCAGCTGCATAGCAAGTTCAAAGTCAGGGTCAGCTATATGTGAGGCCCTGTCTCATCTCAACCTACACACACACACACACACACACACACACACACACACACACACACACGAGAGAGAGAGAGAGAGAGAGAGAGAGAGAGAGAGAGAGGAGGGAGAGGGAGAGGGGTGGAGACCCATATACCATAATGTACATCTGGCCCAGGATTAACGTACAGAATATATAAGGAACCTCAACAATTCAACAATGAAAGAGCAAACTGCCCAATTTAAAAAGGACAAAGGACTTGAGAGGATATTTGCCCAAGGGAGATATACAAATGGCAAAAATACCCCCCCCCCAAAATGGTTAGTGGTGGCACACACCTTTAATCCCACCACTCAGGAGAAGAAGACAGGCAGATCTCTTAGTTCGAGGCCAGCCTGGTCTACAAATTGAGTTCCAGGATAGCCAGGGATACACAGAGAAACCCTGTCTTGAAAACAAAAACAACAACAAAAACCCACGACAAAAAACTAACAAACAAACAACATACTCAATATCACTTATCATTAAAGAAATGTAAATGGACTGCCTGTAGTGGCACACACCTGTATTGTCAGCATCGGGAGCTGAGGCTGGACAGATAGGAGTTAGAGACCAGTCTGGGCTCAAAGCGAGACCCTGTCTCAAAAGAAACAAAGACTAGTGTTTAAGAAACAGGGAAAAGGCAGTGAGTTCACTGGGAGAAGTGTTGGCCATTCCTCAAGAAGGTAAACACAGAATCGATATTAGACCTAGCTATTACAGGATCCCAGTGTGTGCCCCAGAGAATCAAAAGCAGACATGTGCACAACTTATATTCACAGTGGCAGTACCCACAATAGCCACAAGAGGGAACCAACACAAGAGTCCACCAACAGCAATAAACAGAAAATTGTCTGCATAGGCCCTGGAGTATTACTCAGTCTTAAAAAGGAAGGAGATTCTGACACATGACAGGATGTGGGTGAACCTTGGAGACATGCTGTGAAAAATAATCATCTCTCTATACCCACAGGCCCTGCATCTGTGGATTTAATCAAAAGAATACTGAAAGTATTCTTTAAAAATTCCACTTCATTTGCACATGGCCCATGTTGTATTTGCCCTGGTATATCTTGACCACAGATTGGTCCCAAGACTCCCTGCAGATGGCATACTCTGCAGCCACTCAAGTTCCTTGTATGAAAGGTGGCCTGCCACACCATCTCATCTCTAGATCAACACCATACTGTGTCATTAGGAAATCATGGTAGGACAAAGAACTCTAAACCTTTAGTACAGATTGCTACCCTGGTAGATCCAACTGTGCAGCCCAGAGGGCATGGGGAAGGCCCACACAACACTCGTCAAAGGGCTTGGTGTATGGCGAATTTAAGTTCTCATTTTTGCAGCTTTCTGTGAGTTCAAAGCCAGCCCGGTCTACACAGCGAGACCTTGTCTCAAAAAAGAAAAATATGATGAACAGAAAACAAAAGTAAAAGAAAACTAGGGCTGGAGAGATGGCTCAGTGGGTACCTGCTGCCCAGCCTGAGGACCTGAGTTCCGTCCCGGACCCCTGTGGTGGAGGGAGAGCACTGATTTCTGCAAGCTGTCCTGTGATCTCCAGCTGTTCATTGTGGCACGTGCACACAAAATAAATTAAAATGTAAAAAACCTACCAAAACTGAGAAGTAAACACAGGACATGCACAGGACAAAGCAGATTAGCCCACAGCGGGGTGACACAGCCATCCCAAGGGCAGCAGTGAAGCCAAGGATAGGGGATGTGTTCGAGGTTCTGTCCAACCTGTCTTCTGAGACTGAGCAGAGGGCTCTGAGGGAAAACCAGGCCAGTCAAAGCCCAGGCCCGGAGTCTCATGAGAAGGCATTTGCTTCTTAGAGGAAAGCTGTGCAGTACACGGCCCACATAACCCCCACCTCTAAATGACACTAAATGCATAAAATTGGGTTTGGTAATGTCTGATTTGGAGAAGTGAGAAAAAAATCCATAGCATTTAAATGCTTGAAAATAGCGAAGTTGAAAGCTGAAGTGTCCTACAGTCACTATATTGACTTTATTTTAATTCTTTCAAACAGAGACTTTCTCTGTGAATCAGGCTGGCCTTGAACTCACAAAGATCTGCCTGACTTTACCTCCTTAGTGCTGGGATTGTGCGCCTGACACCTGGCCTTATTTTAATTTTTTTTTTTTTTCCAAGACAGGGTTTCTCTGTGTAGCTTTGCACCTTTCCTGGAACTCGCTTTGGAGACCAGGCTGGCCTTGAACTCACAGAGGTCCGCCTGCCTCTGCCTCCCGAGTGCTGGGATTAAAGGCGTGCGCCACCACCGCCCAGCCCTTATTTTAATTTTTTGAGACAGGGTCTCATGAGCCCAAGGTAACTTCCAATTTGCTCTGTAGCAGAGGGTGACCCTGAATTTCTGATCCTCTTGCCTCCAGCTCCTAAGTGCTGGGATTATAGGCTTGTGGCACCATGCCTGTTTATCCAGTCCTGGGGATCAAACCCAGGGCCTCATGTCTACCGGGTAAGCACTCTACCAAATGAGCTATAGCTGCAGCCAAACTTGAGCTTTAACTATCAGAGTTCAAGCACACATGAGCATGTCTGGTGTAGTTCCTGAAGAATAGAAAGACAATTCATAAATTTCAAACTAACAGAGTAAATCAGAATGAGTATAAAAGCTAAGAAAACATAAGAAACATGGAAAATTAGCCAAAAGGGTGAAAAGTAATCAGAAAAGTTAAGTAAAAAGCATAAACTGAAGGCTGGGTGTGGTGGTAAACTTCTAATCCCAGCAAAGGCAGGTTATGAGTTTGAACTCTAAGAGTTCAAGGCCAGTGTGGTCTACATAGTGCTATGCCATCCAAGGCTGCATGGTGAAACCTATGTCAAAAACAAACAAAAAAAGCACAACTTGAGACACGAACTCCAAATTCCATCAGTTATTACAATGAGTTGAACTTAACTAATATGTTAAAAAGAAAATACCATCAGATTTTTAAAAATGAAGCCTTAAGCTGGCAGTGATGGCACACACCTTTAATCCCAGCATTCAGGAGGCAGAGACAGGTGGATCTCTGTGAGTTTGAGGCCAGCCTACTGCTGTAATTATTGAGGCAGTTCCACGTAATTTATCTGGTAATCAAGAGAGGTTTATTTCTGGGATAATTTACAGCCTATAGGGGTTGGTTACAGGATCCAGGAGAGATGAGGTACCACCCAGCTGAGAACTTGGGCTTGGTCTCTCATCCAGATTCCAGGACCACGAGGTATCCAGAAGAGGCCAAGCACTCATGCACCTCAGGTCTTAAGGGGTTCCCTCTTGGCCACGCCCCGGGGCAGTCATAGGCAGGTGTGGCAGTTACCTAGGGGCAGTGTTTCAAGGTCAAAGCTGGAACAGCTACCTGAACCAGCCAGGTCTACAGAGCTAGTTTTAGGCCAGCCAGGGCTACACAGAGAAACCCTGTCTCACCCGCCCCACCCAAGATGAAGTCTTAAGGTAGGTGATGTCATATACCTTTAATCCCAGCACTGGGAGGCAGAGGCAGGCAGATCTCTGAGTTCGAGGCCAGCCTGGTCTACAGGGTGAGTTCCAGGACAGCCTGGTCTACAGGGTGAGTTCCAGGACAGCCAGGGCTACACAGAGAAACCCAATATTGAATAACAAATGAATTACAATAAGGACAAAAAGAAGCCTTAAGTGAATGGGTAGCTATGATGGACATTCACAAATTATTAGAACTAAAATGTAATGAAAATATTGTATACAAAGCTGCTGGAATGCAGTGAAAACAGGGCTGTGGGGAAAACTGATGAACTTCAATGTTATATCATAAAGTAAGAGGGCCTTTAAAACTTAACTCTGAAGTGTTGTGCTTGGGAATAACCCCAAGAAAGTAGAGGAAGGAAGCTATAAAGACAAGAATAGAACTGGATGAGATGGGGCTGGGGTTGTGGCTCAGCGAGAGAGTGCTGGCCTCGTATGCATGAGGCCTTATGTTCAATTCGCAATCCTGTCAAAAAGAAACGCAAAGGGAAAGATTAGCAAAACCAAATATAGACATCTTTTAAGACGCTAAATTGATCCCTCTTTGAGGTTAAAAAAAAATAGGAAGGGATAAGCAATAGGAAGGGAAAGAAAACATGAACATGTGGCAGACCCTGAAGCAGGGCCAGCAAGCTTAGTGGCAGCCTGTCCCTATGGGGGTGACATATGACAGACATGTTCCAGGAAGGTTGTAATTTTCAGCAGTGACTCAGGAAGGTAGACAACTGAATACCTAGTACTGAGAGTCAGCACTAGACACTAGGTCCAGAGTGATTATTGTGCCTCCTAGGAAACAGTCCTCTCCAATCAGAAGTGAACAAGATGGCTGTCAGCAGCACTGTGTCCTGGAGTTTGAGACCTTGACTGATGTTAGGAGATAGAAGGACCGGAAGGAAGGAAGGAAAGAAAACTAACTTTTGTAGGTAATACATCTTTAAGATCCTTTCAGACCTGGAAGCTAGTTCAGTGAGCTTGTGGGATGTTCACCGAAGTTGCTGGGCCTGAGTAAGTCACGGAAGGGCGGCCTCAGCTCTGCGTATTAGCGGAAGAGAAAAGCAGCGAAGTTTATGACAGACTAGAAAAATCAAGTTCTTGGGAGAAAAATCTAAGAAACGGTCCAAGATCTTACAGAGAGGATTATAAAATGTGTTTGGGCGGCATCAGAGAAGAGTATGAAAATGCTTACAGATCCCAGAAACATTGCTTCCCCCTGAGGTGACTTACAGACTCAGAGCCACTCTGCACAGGCTCAAGGGCTGTCCTCAGGTTCAGGAAGGGTGTGGAGCAGAGAGGGCTCTCTGACCAGATGTGTGTGTCAGCAAGCTAGAGGGATTCACACAGTGAGCTGCGCCAACGGCTCAAACGCGTAAGGGTCCTTAAGGCCACCCTTAGGGTTTAGCATACAGTCACTTTCATGACGAGACTTGGTGACAAGGCATTGCACACCAAAGTGCGGTAAAATAAAACCATGCCGGCAAGCCTGGTGTCCTAGTCAGGATTTCTGTCGCTGTGAAGAGACACCATGACCACGGCAACTCTTATAAAGGAAGCATTTTACTGGGGCGGCTTGCTTACAGTTTCAGAGGTTCAGTCCATTATCATCATGACGGGGAGCATGGCAGCAGATGTGGTGCTGGAGCTGAGAGTGCTACATCTTGCAGGCAACAGGAAGTGGACCAACAGTCACACTGAGAGAAGCTTGAGCAAAAGAGACCTCAAAGCCCGCCCCCACAATGACACACTTCCTCCAACAAGGCCTCACCTCCTAACAGTGCCACTCCATTTGGGGGGCCATTTTCTTTTAAGCCACTACACCCAGCAAACACAGAGTTTACTGTCACCAACTGTGAATTTCCTTTCTGTCCCACACTAGCCAGGAATGGCTGCAGGACATAAAGGACTTTCTCTCTTCCTTCCCCACTCATGCCCCTTCACTTGCTGAGGACCAAACCTGGGACTTTTTGTATGAGAGACAAGCACTCTATCACTGAGCACATAAGAGAAATTACTTTGAGGGCTGGTACTGTAGCTCAGTGGTAAGAGTGTTTGCAAACAGACATGACACCCTGGGTTTGATTCTTAGCACTGCAAAAAAAAAAAATCTTTTGGTTTATTGAGACAGGTCTCTTGTAGCTCAGGCTAGCCTTGAATTTGATATTTACCTAAGGCTGACTCTGAGTTCCTGATCTTCTTGTCCGTAACTACACTAGACTAAAGATTACATGTGCTATAATACCCAGCCTGAAAAATTACCTTGAGACAGCGTCTCAGGTCCCAGGCTGGCCTCAGATCCAAACTCATTTGTCACCATGCTTGGTTGAGATGAGGTAGCTTGCAGGCCAATTCCTTCATGTGGAGCTAGAGCCAGGATGACATGGCCAGAGCTCCCAGCACATTCAAGATTCTCAACCAAGCTTGTCGCTCCTATGAGAGGGCCTCTGAAATAGCATATACTCAAACATCTAGGCTGCTTCTTCGATACCCACTGGGTTTTTTGTTTGTTTTTATTCTTGTTTTTTGTTTTGCTTTGTTTTTTTGAGATAGAGTCTCACTGTGTAGCTCTCTCTGGCTTGGAATTTGCTCTGTAGACCAGGCTGGCCTCAAACTCTTAGAGATCCACCTGCTTCTGCCTCCGAAGTGCTGGGTTTAAAGGCAGACACCACCATGTCCTGCGCCCACTGGAGATATTGAACCACAAAGTTTGAATGATGTTCACACACGGCACTATGGCCTCCTAGCACCCTCTTTGCCTCTGGAAAAGGCTCTTAGTGCTTTGACGCCTGATTATGGCAGAGAACTGTGTATGAAGTCTATGTTCCCAGAGATCTGTATGCTGGAAGCTTGATTTCTAATGTGGCAATGCTAATGTGCTGGGACCTAAGAGGAGAGAGAGCCTGTCAGATGCAGTTAGATCACTGGGAGAACCATCCATGGAATGGACTGGTGTAGTTCTCATGGGACCCATTAGCTCCCGCAAGAGCACTAGAGTGAGCTGCCCTAAGTTTTTGCCTTATCTTGCCGTGTGGTGATCATCTCTTCTTGTTCTCACTGACGCTGTCTGCCAGGTTTGGTGTAGCTAGAGGTCTTCACTGGATCCAACATTAGGCCTTTGACCGTCCAGAGCTGTGACAGGTGCATGGAGTGGTATAGGGAAGGGGTCAGGGGGAAGGAACATGGGTGCCTACAGAGGCAGAGGTCAACAGGTGAGAAGAAAGAACCCTCTCTGCCAACCTCTAGGAACCAGCCCTGTGATACGGTGGCTGCTGATGGGAAGCTGACCCTGGACACTAGTCTACAGAGCTGAGAGCTAAGGTAGGGTTGTGCTTCAGCACTGAATGGGGGTTGTCATAGCAGCCCCAACACAAACGAGTTGGTACTGGGATGTCTGGTATGGCCATTGTTTATAGGCCGTCACTGAGAACTCCCTCTGTGTCTTCTGGATTTCAGGTGGAAAGCCTCTCCCCAGCCACTGGATCCTCAGCTAGTCACTCAGTTCAAGCCCCTTCCTGGCACAGCTGGCAGCTGTGGATGAGCAGGAGGCAGATGTGGTGCTGGGTGCAGGTATTGTACATGAGAATGACCCTGAGAGGCAGGTTGATCTCTGCGAGTTCGAGGCCACCCTGGTCAACAGAGTAAGTTCCAGGACAGCCAGGGCTACACAGAGAAACCCTGTCTTGAAAAAACAAAACAAAGACGAAGACGAAGACGAAGACGAAGACGAAGACGAAGACGAAGAAGAAGAAGAAGAAGAAGAAGAAGAAGAAGAAGAAGAAGAAGAAGGAGAAGGAGAATGACCCTGGACTGCTCTCAACACTCTCACCCCAGCTGCCCTGCGGTGGTCCTTTTTGTCGTCCAGCAGCATAACTACATCTGCACCAAGTCAGCCTAGGTTCTGTGCAAGGCCCTGGAGCATGCTGTCACACACATACTTTGTGGAAGGCCCTGGCAGGGATCTTAGGTACAGTAACATCGCTGGTGGCTGCAGGCACCTGCCATGAGTCCCAGCCACGAGTTACCTATGTAGAGAAAGGCCAGTTCTGGTTTACATTAAGAGTGTCAAAAAAAAAAAAAAAAAAAAAAGAGTGTCACTAGCTTTATGCACTCCAGAATTCAGAAATGCCGTCAAACCAAATGATGCTACACAGAGGACCCTGGGTAAGTGCACAGAGTGGGGAGTATTGAATAGCCTGGAGTGGAGTGAGAAGCTCATGTAAATGGCCAGGTATTGCCTTGAACCATAGTGGCCTTGTGTCAGGAGGGACCCATCATGGTCTAGGGCATCCACTGTGGCCTCATCTCTGTATGTCCCAGGCTTAGAGACAATGATGCCTTTCTCCAAGGTTGTGGTCACCTGCAGGATAGGTTCCTGTGATGCTGGTCTCTCCCCGTGTCTAGACTGCTGCCTCCTGCCTAGGTTCCCCTGGTTGGTGAAAGTGGGCAGGTTCTCTGTATAGGGCTTGGTGTATCTCCTCTAAGTGGAGGCATCGGCAGCTGAGTGAGCAGAGACAGGGTTAGTTGCAGTGTATAGAGGGTGTCTTTGTTAGGGTTACCATTGCTGTGATGAAATACCACTACCAAAGCAAGTTGGGGAGGAAAGGCTTTATTTGGCTTACACTTCCATATCACTGTTCATCATCAAAGGAAGTCAGGACAGGAACTCAAACAGGGCAGGAATCTGGAGGCAGGAGCTGATGCAGAGGCCATGGAGGGGTGCAGCTTACTGGCTTGTTCCCCATGGCTTGCTCAACCTGCTTTCTTTTTCCTTCCTTCCTTCCTTCTTTCCTTCCTTCCTTCCTTCCTTCCTTCCTTCCTTGCTTCCTTCCTTCTCCCCCCTCTCTTTTTTGGGGGGGTTTTCTTGACAAGGTTTCTCTATATAACAGCCCTAGCTGTCCTGGAACTCACTTGTAGACCAGGCTGTCCTCAAACTCATAGAGATCTGCCTGTCTCTGCCTCTGCCTCCTGAGTGCTGGGATTAAGGGCGTGTACCACTACCACCTGACTCAGCCTGCTTTCTTATAGAACCCAGGACCACCAACCCAGGGATGGCCCCACCCACAATGGGCTAGGCCCTCCTTCACCAATCACTAATTGAGAAAATGCCTTACAGATTTGCCTACAGCCCAATCTTATGGAGGCATTTTCTCAGTTGGGGCTCCCTCCTCTCAGATGACTCTAGCCTGTGTCAAGCTGACATAAAATTAGGCAGAGCAGAGGGTGAGGAGATGGAGGGGGAAAGGGAGGCCATAGCCAATCCTGCTTCACCACTTTGTGCACCCATATAGACAAGCTGCTCCTCATGAAGTCACGAGTCCCAGTTGGAGAGCTGCTGTACCTTGTTCAAGGATTTGCCCAGTACTTGATGTACCAGGAGGCTCAGGCCTCCCAGCTCCCCAGCCCCATCCACAGAGCAGGCCATCATGTCCCCCCGCATCTGTCAAAGCAACTCTATTGGGGTGAGGTGCTGGCCCTGGGGGATGGTGGCCTGCTACACTATCCTGTGTCATGCTACTCCTGTGCCAGTAAGGACCCTGTCCCCTCCACCAACAGTCAATGCAGAAGGTAGTATGGAGGTCACTGAGGATGGCTGTGTGTTAGCCACAGGGCTGCAGCTACCTGCCACCTAGGCCCTTCAGAGAAAATACTTGGCCTATTAGAGTGTCTGCTCAGAGCACACTGTCAAGATGGGGCCTTACATCCAGAGGAGTTGGGGTGCTGTGCCAGGCAGCAGCAACACCTCCCTTAAATTCTGTGGATTCTGCTGTGCTGAGTAACCTCTGGGGCCCTGGTGACCCATGGCCAACTTAATGGCAATCCAGTAGAGGAAGAAAAGCCAAACAGACCATCTCCCAGAGCCCACAGGCTAGCCTGGTGGAAGTCTCCACTTGAGCAGTGCTGGTTGGGAGGCTTGGCAGGAAGGAGAGGGCCTCGGGGTCAGGAAAGCCTGGATGCTCTCCTGCCTATGCACCAGCAGAGGTTCCACACTGCCCCAATCTGCCTCTTCACCCCAGCCAAAGCAGTGGGGACACTGCCCAGTCTCCTCAGATCTCCCACCATCCTGTAGCCTGTGGGGTGGGGGCTGTCTGTGCGAGAAACCCAAGCAGAGATGGGTTTTGTGCTTCTGACCCTAGAGTCTGCCCAGTGCTTCCTAAGGGCACATGCAGGGGGAGGAGCTGGAGCAGAGGTGTGGCAACCCTTTTTTTGTGGATTGGGTAGGGGCCCGGGGGACTGTGCTCACCTAGTTTGGTGACAGGGTAGTCTGAGAGAAGTTGGGACACGATCCTGGAGAAGGCCTGTGCCTCGCTCTCCTGGTGGCTACAAGAATGAAGGAACTTGCTGGCGGTGGTGGCACATGCCCTTGATCCCAGCACTAGGGAGCCAGAGGCAGGCGGATCTCTGAGTTTCAGGATAGCTAGGGCTACACATAAAAGTCCTGTCTCAAAAAACCAACCAACCAACCAACCAACCAACAAATAAACACACATACACAAGAGTGAAAACACATCCGACAGAACAAACACATGGCTTTCCTCAGAAAGGATTCATGAGGCTGGCCCAGCACAGCAAATGAAGGTCTCCATTCCACATCCACACCAATCGTCCTGCAGATGGACAGAGAAAGACAGACATGGTGGCCGGGGGTAGATTTGATCAGCAGGGACTATGAGCCAAGAGGGTCAGAGCAGCCCCAGGGGTCAAGGCTCTGGAAGATGCTGCCAGAATGGAGGAGGTGGCCTGCCTGTCCACAGAGGCATCTCAGGCCCCAGCAGTAGAGCAAGGAAACCTTGGGCACTGTGATGACTAACACTGTCAACTTCTCAGGATCTAGTAGGAGACAAGGCCCTGGGCATATATGTCTATGGGAGTTTCTAGACTAGGTTAGCTGCTATGGGAAGGACTCACCCTAAGTGTGTGTGGCAGCATTCCATTGACTGAGGTCATGCATGGAGCATAAATGAGAAAACGAGGCTGGTGACCAGCATGCATCTCTGCTTCCTGATTGCAGATGCGAGGACCATTTGCCCCGCACTCTGGCTGTCCTGGCTTCCCTGACATGATGGGCTGCATCCTCATGAATGAATCTTTGTCTCCTTCGGTTGTTCTTCTCGGATATTTGGTCAAAGCAGTAAGAGACTAATATGGGCACCTTCTGTAGGCTGGCACGATGATTTGTAAGTACCAGTACTCAAGAAGTCTTGGTGCCTTCTCAGCCTCCGTGGGTCCTTTATTCTTGCCATGGGGAACAGGTTACCCTCACAGGGGACCTGGAGGTAGAGGTCAGAGAGTGAGGCATGTGATGCATGGTATAGAGGTCTGGCCTGGTCTACAAATATCACCCCCTAAGGCCTTTACAAAGTGGCTAGTTGGTAGCGTGCCCATAGTCCCAGCCAAGGTACCCACCTGCAATAATGCAGCCTCACAGCTGGCCAGAACATCCCAGGAACCAGGAAGTGGATGCTGTCCCTGGCGATGGGCAGCTGGTAGCAGCGCCCCCTCACACTCTCCTGAAGCTCCTTCAGTCTGGAATCAGCCTTGGTTACCCTGTGAAGAGCGGGACTGGTGGCATTCTTGTCCTGGGCGCAGATCTATACGTACTGGGACAGTGGAATGCTTGTGGCGTATTCGTAGCGGGGCTCTCGAGGGTGCATTTCCGTGGGCTCTTTAGGACTGGTGTGGGGGTGGGGCACGGTCTGCCACCTATGGCTGTGAGACATCTTGTTCTCCAGTCCTGGGGTGTGTCCAGCCTGGCTATGGATCTGAACCACAGGGCTCAGATAGGTGGCAGGTTGTGTCATTTGTCGTCACTGACCCAAGGAATGGGGCTGTCCCACGAAGAACCTCGCCCTGAGGCAAGGTGCTCACCTCCCTTGGAGCCTGAGTTGCCTGAGTTTCTCAGCTACCGTGGCTGGCAGTTGTTCCTCAGGTAGTGAGAAGCACAATGCACATTGGGTAGTGGTGATGGGGTCACTGCAGAGGCCACCTGTTGGAGCAGCTGTTACTGCAGCCGGGGGTCTGTGTTCCCAGATCCTGTGGGGACTGATTATCAATGAGGACTTCCATAGACCCCAGGGGGCTCGGCTGATCTCAGCAGATCTGGCTGAGCCTTGCAGGTCCACAGCCTCTCCTGTTCAAAGCCCTGAGAGACCAGGTTGCCATGGGCACTGCAGCCACCTCTACCCAGTCCCTTCCACATTTCCAAACCCCCAACTCTACATGGCTGTGTGGCTAGGGATGCTCATCAGTCCTCCTGTCTGAGGTCAGAACCCTTTCTTAGAACATGGGCTTCCCTGCTTTTCCTCCCTCTGGCCCTCGTCCTGTAGACAATATGCTGGGCCTTCCCCTCTTCATCTCTGTGACCAGGTGGACTCTTGGGGGACAGAGGGGACAAGAACACTCAGGCAGCTTGTGGTCAAGACAGATAGCAGGGATCAGCACCAAGGCAGCAGTGACCTGGTCCCCACGGAGCTGTGTTCTCCCAGTTTGGCTACCCCAATTCCAGCACCTTGTGCCCAGTGCAGAAGCAGAGATGGCTATGAGGCTTGCAGAGCCCCTCAGTATCTGGGAAAGTCAGGACAAGGCCACAGTTGGGCATCACGGGTTTCATCAGGGGACATAACACCGGGCAAATCTTCAAGTCCATGAAGCCACAGGATGAGTTGTGTGGGGATCCCCAAGAGCTGTAGTTCCTTGCCCTCATGACCTCTGGCCTCCGTGGCCTCAGTGTCCCTCAAGGAGATCATGCTGGCCCCTATAGGGCTGCCTGCCCAGATGGCTTCAGTGCCCCCGGCATCCTGAGGTGTCTGTTTCCCCCTGGCCATGGGTTCCCACGTGGACGACAATATGTGGAAACTCCTCCACATTCTTCAGGATGTCCGCTGCCCTTCCGGCCAGCTTGGCCTTGGCACCCAGAGGGGACTAGCCTTCCGGGCCTCACCCAAGGGCTGCGCATTCCACTCTGATGACTCACTGTGTCCCTCCTTCCCAGTGGCTTAATGCCGCCCTGTCTGGATGCCACCTTCTGCCAGGCTGGGGTGGAGGGCAAGCTTCACTGGCCAGTCACACTCCTGTGCATGCCACATCAGGATCTCAAGAACTCCTCCATCCTCTCAGGATGTTGCATCTGGGGACCAAGGACAGCTTTGCACCCACGAGACATCTCTGGATCTGGTCCCAGGACCACAGGCACACCTAAGAATGGACAGGGTGCTCTTTGAGCACGCACGCACTCATACCTGGTCTGCCCCTCCTTTGTACCCTCTGTGGTTTCACCCCATCCCTGCAGCTACAGGGGTGCCACTGGCCCATGAGCAGCAGGGAAACTCTCTGACCCAACATAAGCACCTCACCTGATGCCTATGGAAGCCACATAGCATGCACGTGCATACTAATAAACAGGATACCACCTCCTCCAGGATTGCTCTTGGCCTCACAGGTGCTGCTTAGAACCTCTCACGAGTGCAGTATGTACATGACATCCTGTGCCAGCTCACCTGCATGTGGTCAGCCGAGATCTCTTGAGACACACTTTTCTGCAGAAGCAAAAAGAAAATTGTTACCAGTGACAGCCTTAGAAGCTGTCGGAGGGGCCAGAGCTGAGCTGTCCTCATCACGGGCCTGCATTTTGGTCTTCTGCATAGACCCACGTCTTGGCACAGTGGTCCATGTGCTCATCAGGCCCACCAAGTTGGCCAGCAACATGGTGGCCTTAGAGATCATGCTTCCTGGTGTGATCCAGCGAGGTCAGAGAGAAAGCAGAGGTCAGGCTCAGCCTCGCAGATGGGCAGGAGTGCCCAGGTCAAGCCTGTACCCAGGGCTGCTGTGAATGGGTGGCTATGGGTTAGGTAAGGTGCGGTCTCTTCTCAGACGGGCAGCCCAGGCACCTGGTGTGGCTGTGGATAGATACTGGCCTTCGGTGGTACTCGGTGCCTATCTGAGGCTGTAAGTGGTGGCAGGACTCAGCTGGTGGAGGTCACCATTTAGTAACTACAGATTAGTCCAGTCACCTGCACATGCGCCGCCACAAACCGCTTGTAGTACAGCACCCCTAGGTGCTGCTGGGCAATGACGTGGACACAGTGTAGAAAGAGAGGCTCAATGATGGCTGGAGACTTATACCCAGGGCAGGGCCTTATGCTCCTGGGGGTGGGGGCGGCAGAGCTACACATTTCCCAACTTTTCCTCTGGGCTGTTCCCAAGGTCTCTGCTCTGTCCTGGGTCAATCCCACTAATCTCAGGCACGGAGTCCTCTACCCTGCCCTCCCTGAAGCCCACCGAAGCTTCCCCTCCAGTTAGGCCTTGTGTTATGGGTACAGCAGAGGCCCTTCCTCTGGCCCTTAAGCAGGTGACCCGGGAGCAGCAGGCCCTCTGAGGGCTTTCATGCCTCTTCAGGGCAGGGCCTTCCTGACATTGTGGCGAGACTTCTGCTTCCTGCCTTCTCCCGCTAAAACTGGGATTCCTCAGGGCCGTGAGTGAGTGCTTTCTGCTGTGCCTGGGTCAGGCCTCAGAGCAAACGCCAGGGCCTGATGTTCACATATTGACACTTGCTTCTTTCAGTCAGGGAGAGCACCTCATGCAACATCGAGCCACCCCTTGGGTGCTATGGCCAGCTGTATCGTCAGCGTGGTTGATCTGCATAGAACCCCACATACCCAGATGCCCTCCTCAAGATTCTGCCCTTGCTTCCAGCCTTGAGCAAGTGCAGTTTGACTCCCACCCCAGACTGCAGGTATCATCTGAGGGTGTGATGGGCATCGCTGCTACCCAGAGAGGGGCCAGAGGCAAGGCTGTCAGGAGGGGGGCTTGGGATGTGTGTGGTTACCAGAACGGCCGTTCCCAGCAAGGATTTACCTAGATTTCCTCAGAGAGGCCTCAGGAGTTGCTGCCTGCTCCTACCCCAAACTCCACAACTGTGCCAGCTTCCCAGACTGTTACCGGTGGCTGGGGACACAAAGGCTTTTGTCCCTTTAGGCCAGGTACAAACCCCTAGTTGGTCCTCAACAAAGCTGGTGACCGGTTCTGGAGGGAGGAAAGAGAAAGGATGAGGAAAGAGGAGATGCTCAAAGGGAATAGATGTCCCAAGCCAAAGTGGTTCATTCAGTTCTGCAGGTGGACAGAGACTGAGCCGGCTCAAAAAGCCTAGCCCTCCAGAAGTGGACAGTGATGACTGGGCTTGGGAGCAAAGGGCATACAGGGCATGCCCTCATGCCCTAGGCTCTTAGGAAGGCAGGTGGGAGGGTGTCTCTCCAAACCCAGAAACTGGGTGCCGTGTGGTACTGCTGCCGAGTGAGGACTTGGGGCTTAGTCTCTCCAGTTTCACGAAGGTCATCCTGGGGTGCTGCCTGCAGGGAGAGGCTGCCTGTTGCTGCTCTCAAGTTACCTTGTTTTAAGGCTTTTATGTTCATCCAAGTCACTCCTGTGTATGAACAGGAATTCTACAGAGCTGTAGAAGAAACCTTGTGCCCCGCTGCCCGTTTCCAAGGCCCAGCCACCAGAAGATCGGCTTGGACATAGCTCCATATTTGCATATTCCTGACGTGGTCATTTGCTGTTCACTTTCAGGGTGTTTGAATAAAAGCAGGAGCTCCAGAATTTCAAGTTAAAGCATTCTGCAACTACACCCCTGGGAGTATGAAAACGTGACCCACAAGCCAGCCACCTGTTCCTGCCGTCCTGAGCACTAATCATTTCTGACCCAAGCCTTTCCCACCCCATCAAGGCTCTTCCTCTTGCAGTGAGGCTCCCTCCACCTTTCAGGTTATGGTAAAACAAAGCTTCTAAAAGTGCTCTGGCTATGATGCCTGAGCTGTCATGGGGGTGGTGTGGAAGATGTAGATTCCCTTCAAGATGTCGATCCCAAGAAGGTGTAGATCCCTCTCGAGCTGCCCTGGGAGCTCAGTGGAGCTGCAGATCCTGGGCTGAGATCAAGATCCGGAAGGTAGGGTGGTTCCTGGACACTGCGCAGGAGGGAGTGAGAACCATTCCTACACGTGACCCCTGGGGTGTGACCTCTTCTGGAAGTTTGGAAGTTCTCCACATCGTGTCAAGACAGTTCACGATATCCTGCCTGGACCAGCTTATCAGGCTACTGCATCCTCTCCGCCAGGGCCTGTCTGATGATCCCCACTCTGCTCTCTGGCCTTTCTCTGCTCATTTTTCCCAAGGCTCTCATTATTGAGATGTTTGGCTTTCTTCACAAAATTTATAATTAAAAAAATCTTTTTTTTGATGGCTTTCTTTTGTACTACTTTTTAGAAGGTCAAGCTGATTTTCTAATTTTTTTTTTTTTGTTGAGCTTTTTTTTTTTTTTTTTTTTTTTTTTTTTTAAACACCAAGGAGAAAGACAACATCGTTCCGAGATTTCCTGTGTCTCTGTTTTCTTCTGCTTCCCCAGGCTCCAGTTTGGGTGGTCTGTGTTAGCGTGTACAACGTTGGCCTATGACCTCGAGGCAGAAGAGCTGGAGCTCTGCAAGGCAGTGCATGGTGCATGGTGCAGCAGCGGCAGCAGAGAGGGACAGCGCCCGCCCGCCGGTTTCCTGCCCCTGTGGAGGATGGGATGGGGGTGGGTATCTCACCAAGAACTTCCCAGCTTCAGCCTGCAGCCTGCTGCGGTTTGGATGTTGGGTATGTGTGCTGGAATCTTGGCCTCTGGTGTGGCTCTGCTGAGGTGTGGAACTATTGACAAGTGGGGCTTGGTCTCTAGGACTGAGTTGGTTGTAAAGTGAGGCTACGATGTGGACGCGGCCCCTCTGCTCCTCTGCTGGGTTGTGGTGTGGACTACAGGAACCCTCAGAGAGGTCAGATGATGGAGCTTGCTCTCTCAGCCTTCAAAACTAACTTGAGTAACACTTTTTTTTCTTTGTAAGTCCCCAGCTTCATTCTGTCCTTAGCTTTGCAGGATCACCCTGTCACCCAGAAGGCCTCCTGGGGTCTTGCTTTCAGCTTGGTTGTTCAAAAGAACCTGGCTTCTGGCTCCCTAGTCCTCCTGGGCTCCATGGCTGCTATCTTGACAATGTTCTTGCATTTTGCAGTGTTTTTTTTTTTTTTTTTCCCCGAGACAGGGTTTCTCTGTGTAGCTTTGCGCCTTTCCTGGAACTCACTTTGTAGCCCAGGCTGGTCTCAAACTCACGGAGATTCACCTGGCTCCGAGTGCCGGGATTAAAGGCATACGCCACCACTGCCTGGCGCATTTTCAGTTTTTGAAGTCAGTGCCAGGTCTCCTGCTTCTGAGTCTCCAGACTCTGAATATCTGTCACTGTCATTCCTGCCCTCTCAGAATTCCTTCTTTACTTTAGAGCAGAGAAGCAGTAAATGCTGTTTCCCAATCATTTATTTATTTATTTAAAAGAAAAAAGGGAAATGGATAGGTATAGTATATTAAGATATTGTATATACTAGTAAACTAATTTAGTAAGATATCAGCCTTAGATAATTTGCACTGATGTGGATTCTTGTATATTGAAACACATATAAACTATTTTTAAATTCCTATTTAAGATAATTTGTGTATTGATACAAATATAAAACTATAATTATCATATTGTACACATATTCCTTCTCCTATTTGAAAAATTTTGTATGTTGATACAAACATAAAATTATATTTGTCATACTATATGTATGTTCTACCTCTATTTAGGATATTTTGTATATTGATACATATTAAGGATATTGCTGCCATATTGCATATTGCACTATACATTTCTAATCTGATTAAGATTTTTTTTATATTGTCACAAGTTCAAGGTCATTGTCCCATTACTGTGTATCTGTTTACAGACTGTTTGTTTCTATAATGTGAAGCCTTAGTCTTTAAGTTATTTAGGATGATAAGAATTATAGGCTAATAGTCACCCATACTTGTTACGTTTATAGTTATGTTAGTTAGGTTTTCCAGATTTACAGAAACATAGGTTGGATGGATCATCAAACACTTCATAGACCTAGAGAACATGGCATTTAAATGTATTATTAACTTAGAATTCTGTTGACGTGAGACATAACTGCTCCTGGCAGCACCAATCTGGTGCTGAGAGAATGTTGGGTTTCTAAGACACACTATTTGGAAGTTTGTCTTCTTGGCACAAAATGGCCTGCTGGACAAAGAGCTGCCCTTGCCTCAACTGCTGACAGTATGAACGCTGTCCTTTCCAGACAAGCAGGACACAAGGACAAGAGACTACTGATCCTTGCCAAGACAGGGTAAGATGGTCTTTCAAAATTCCTGCTTCTGAAAACGGTCTGTCAGATATTCCAGGCCTGTAGCCAAACTGGATGCCCAACGGTGCTGAGAAACTTCAGGTGACTGTCTAGGCTGCCCGCTGTCTCTGTCTGTTCTCGCAAAGTTTTCAGAAATTGCTTGCTTGCATTTTCTATTTTCTCAGGTAATATTGTTTTCCTCCTCAGGTCTTTGATGGGATTGAAGACTAAATAGTTACAGTTACAACCTTCTCCTATCTTAGCCAGAACACATTAAGTATTAGGTTCAGATTCTTCAGGATAGCACAGCTATTGGAATAATCTCCATAACGTGCCATTTATCTATGTTCTGGACATCTCTGGATTTTAGCATGTGTCTCTTGTTTGATGTTGTTCTTGCTGGTTGTGTTTCTATTTTTGCTTAGGTTATTACTTTTCCCCTCTCCTGGACAATACTAGATAATTGTTCCTATTGTATATAGTTTTATATTAGGTTAGAGCTTTCTTATTTAGAGAAAAGGGGGAGATGTAGTGGGTAACTGTTCTTTGTATGACCTTGAAGCACCGCCCCTAGAGATGCAGCAGGTAACTGCTCTACCTGCTTATGACCTTGAAGTACATGCCTCTGGGGCATGGCCTCTCAGCGCCCCTTAAGACCTTGGATGAATGTAGGCAGCCCTCTCTCTCTTCGCTCCCTCGTGGGACTTGGATGCGGGACTGAGACAGGCGGCCGGAACAGCGTTCCAGAACCTGCAACAATATTGTTCTGTATAGTGAGTTTTTCCCCTTAATAAATTCCTTGCCCTTTAAACAGACTCTGTGGCTTTCTTATTATATTTATGTATTTATTTATTGATTGATTGATTTGTTTGTTTGTTTTTTTGAGACAGGGTTTCTGTGTAACAATCCTGGCTATCCTGAAACTGACTCTGTAGACCAGGCTGGACTGGAACTTACAGAGATTCCACCTGCCTCTGCCTCCTAAGTTCTCAGATCAAACGTGTGCACCACCACCACCCGGCCCCAACCAGTTTTTTAAACCATAAGTATAATTTTTTAAGTAATTTATTTTTATTTTATGTGCCTGTTGTGTGTCTGTGTGAAGGTGTCAGATCCCCTGGAACTGGAGTTACAAACAGTTGTGAGCTGCCATGTGGGTGCTGGGAATTGAACCCAGGTCCTCTGGAAAAGCAGTCAGTGCTCTTAACCTCTGAGCCATCTCTCCAGCCCCCCCCCCCCAATTTTTAAAATAAATCACCTGTTGGTGCACAACTGGCCTGTGGTAAGGTACACAAATCCTAAGTGTCTATGTATGTGTGAACTTACTCTCTGGATGTCAATATAAAACGTTCCAGTACTCCAAAGCTTTCCTGTGGAGGCTTCCATGTTTCTTCCACGCAATGCTTATCTGTGGCATCCATCCTGTGGCTGTGAGTGACCATGTTCAGCCTTTTATTACTCTGTCTGTCAATGCAATGTCCCCTCCATTCTATTGCTGTGGACATGTGAGAGCCTTTGCCACTAAAGTTAAATTGGACAATCTCAGCTGGGTGTGGTGACGCCCACCTTTAATCCCAGAATTTAGGAGGCAGTGCCGTAACTCCATAACCGCTGAGCCATCTCTCCAGCCCCTCTTCATACTTTTTTTTTTTTGGTTTTTCGAGACAGGGTTTCTCTGTGTAGCTTTGCGCCTTTCCTGGAACTCACTTGGTAGTCCAGGCTGGCCTCGAACTCACAGAGATCCGCCTGGCTCTGCCTCCCGAGTGCTGGGATTAAAGGCGTGTGCCACCACCGCCCGGCTCTTCATACTTTTTATAGCCCACTGAGAATCTTTTTAAAAATAAAACATGGGCTGGAGAGATGGCTTAGAGGTTGAGAGCACTGACTGCTCTTCCAGAGGTCCTGAGTTCGACTCCCAGCACCCATATGGTGGCTCACAACCATCCGCAATGAGATCTGGTGCCCCCTTCTGGCCTGCAGACATACATGCAAGCAGAACACTGTATATATAATAAATGAATAAAAAAAAATAAAATAAAACAAAACAGGTTCTGTCTTAGTTAGGGTTTCTATTGCTGTGATAAAACACCATGACTAAAGCAGCTTAGGAAGGAAAAGGTGCATTTGGCTTTCACCATCGAAGGAAGTCAGGACAGGAACTCAACCAGGGCAGGAACCTGGAGGCAGGAGCTGATGCAGAGGTCACGGAGGGGTGCTGCTTACTGGCTGGCTCCCCATGGCTTGCTCAGTCTGCTTTCTATCCAGCTCCACCAGCTCACAGATTGCCCCACCCACAATGGGCTGGGACCTCCCCTATCAATCATGAATGAAGAAAATGCCTTACAGGCTTGTCTGCCTACAGCCTGGTCTTATGAAGGTATTTTCTCAATTGAGGCCCCCTCCTCTCAGATGACTTCAGCTTGTGTCAAGGTGACACAAAACAAGCCAGCATGGGGGTCTTACTATGTTCCTCAGGCTGTGTTAGTAGCACTCATTATATAGCCTAGAATTATGAGCCTCAAATGCTCAGCAATCCTCCTGCCTCAGCCTCCTAAGTGCTGGTATTATAGGTATATTCCACCAGAAAAGAAACAACTGATTTTTATATATAACTTTATAACCAGCCATCTTGATGCATTTATTTATTAATGCTAACATATTATCTGTAGATTTTCTTCCATACATATGAAAGCTTTATCTTCTGGGGAAAAGTGGGCCTTTTACTCACTTCCTTGCTTTGTGCACTAGTGTGGGTCCCCGTTCATGACTGAGTAGAGATGGTGCTACCAGCTGTCTTTTTACCCCCACAGACGCTGCTTCTGCAGACACAGGACCAGACCTGTCCTCCAGCCGGAAACAACTGGGGAACCAGTCACGTTCTGCGCAGAGACAGTTTTCAGACACGGGACAGCTCGCAGCTTACAATGACACCTCCCCTCACACCCCCACGACGGAACTAGGTTCAACACCTGACCTTCCCTCCATCTGGAAGAGTTGCCTGCTGCAGTTCATGGAAGGGCCTCAGAACTCTTGGTCAGTCTGCAGGACGAAGGCCAGAGAGGCCTGCAGAGGGTGCCTTAAAGAGTCTGAGTACCAGCCAGTGCGTTCTTGTGAGGAGATGTGAAAGCCAGGAAAGGAGACCAAAGGGAAAGTTACCAGCCTTACAAAGACAAAGTAAAACAAAGAACTGGGACCACTCTATCCCCAAGAGTGAGCATTTAGAAAAAAAATCCATAATTTGCAGAGCATTGATTACAGAACCAAGAAGGCTCTCGACTCAGAAACAGTCTCTTCAATGATGCTCTGCCCAGAGCAAATAATGCTTGAAGGAAGACAAGGAATGATCAACTACTTCAAGCAACTTATATGCAGGAACAAAGCTCAAGACTAACTGGACAAGGTAGTGTAAGCCTTCAATCCCAGCACTCGAGAGGCAGAGGCAGGTGGATCTCTGTGAGTTTGAGGCCAACCTAGGCTACAGAGTGAGTTCCAGGAAAGGTGCCAAAGCTACACAGAGAAACCCTGTCTCGAAAAACAAAAACAAAACAAAAAAATCAAGCTCCAGTTGGAGGGATGGCTCAGTTGTTGTGGAGGACTGGGGATCCATCACCTACATGGTAGCTCACGACCATCCACAATTCTAGCTCCAAGAGATATGCTACTCCATCTGACCTCTGAGGGCACTGAATGCCCATGTGCACATACATATATTCAGGCACATATACACACATATAAAATTTAATAAATATTAAAAAACATCAAATGCCCTAAAGACAAAATTAACGTTGCCTACATTTCAGGCATGAAGAAGGGGGGCAAGTTAATCCGCAGAAACTGGGCTAGAAATGACACAATCCAGGCATCATGTGACAACACAGAAATACGAATTGCAAACACTGGGAATGAGAAACGGACATTAGTGCAGGTGACAGAAGTTATAAAGTGGCCAGATGTGATGCCACACGCCTATAATCCTAAGGCTTGGGAGGTGGAGGCAGGAGGACAGTAAGTTTCAGGCCAGCCTAGGCTATACAGAAAAAAACTTGTCTCTAAATAAATACAAAAAGATCAAGGTGCATTATGAAAATCGTAAAGGCTAGTGAATTTGACAACTAAGATTAAATAGGCAAATTTAGATGTGTTTACTTTTAATCAATGTGTATGTATGTGTTTGTATTTATGTGTGTCTGTGTGTGGGTATGAGCACACATATTCAGGTACCCATGGAGTTATCAGATTACCAGATTCCCTGGGCCTACAATTATAGCAGTTATGAGCTTCCTGACGTGAGTGCTGCAAACCGAACTAAAGTCCTCCACAGAGCAGGAGGCACTGTTTTCTGTTTGTTTGTTGGCTTTTGTTGTGGTGGTTTGATTTTTCGAGTTTCTCTGTGTAATAGCATTGGCTGTCCTGGAACTCACTTTGTAGACCAGGCTGGCCTCGAACTCACAGAGATATGCCTGCCTCTGCCTCCCCAAAGCTGGGAACCAAGGCATGCCCACCATGACTGGTTAACCTTTTTGGGGAGGGATGCAGAAGACAATCACTGAGCCGTCATTCCAGCCCACGAACTTCTTTATAAATCACTTTATTTTCTCTCTCTTTCTCCTTCTTTCTTTTTTCTTTCTTTCTTTCGTGTGTGTGCGTGTGTGCGTGCGTGTGTGTGTGTGTGTGTGTGTGTGTGTGTGTGTGTGTACAGCCATATAGAGTTGGTTCTCTCCCTTCACCTTTATGTAGATTCTAGAGCTCAAACTCAGATTGTCAGCCTTGGTGGCAAGCCTCCTTATCCACCGAACCATCTTTCTGGCTTGAAATGGACAAATTTTATGAAAGATGAGTATGTGAAGCTTCCTTAAAAGAAACTAGGTAACTTGAATATTTAAAAAATGTATTTTGTAATTAAAATCATTGTACACAATCTCAGGAAATTGAAAACTGAGGATTCACTGGTCAGTCTTCCTCTGGCTATGGCAAAATGTCCGGTAAAACCACTGAAAGGGGTGAAAGGCTCATTTGGTGCTGTCTGAGGTTGTGTGAGCCCATGGCTGTGGGACTGTGGTAAGGCAGGACATTATAATAGGAGGGTAGGGACAGCAAAGCTGTTTGCCTTATGGTGTCTAGAAAGCAGAGAGAGGAAGGAAGGAAACAAACCATCCAAGGACAAGATATGGTCCCCAAGAACCCATTCCCTTTACCTGGGTCTCATCTCTCAAGTTCCCACCATCTCCAACAGTCCATCAAGTCATGAGTCTATTAATGGTTTTATCCATCTGTGGGTCTCTAGTGTCTTACAAAAACAATCCAGTGGAAGAGGAATCAGACACACATCGTGAGGGACAATCAGGCTTGTGCCTCATACGGAATATGAAAATAATCTAAAAATGAAAATTCTAAAGCTATCAGAATGCTAGAAACAAACACCATGAAGGTGTTTATGCTTTGCAATAACAACCACGGACCTTCCTGTCTCTAGTTTTCCCTGCTCCAGGTTAAAATAAAAGACGTACTCAGCCCTTTCAGATTGGCTTCTTCCAGTTAGCAACAGGCATTTGTTGCTTCCGAGGGCTTTTGTATCTTAGTGACTCCTTTTCAGATGTGGGCCCTGCTACGTTAGCCAGGCTGGCCCCTGAAGTCCTGGGCTTGACTGACCTCTTCCAGGCAGGTGTAACAGAGCTTGATTAGGTTTCCTTTTCTCAACACTCCCACTCTACTCTTCTGGTGGACCGCAGTCCACCAAAGGATGTCTTGGTTGCTTCCAAATAAGAGTGATGGTTAAAACTGCTGCATATGCTGGGTTACAGGGGAATGAACGTCTTCCCAAGTGACTCTATCGTTCTGTGTTTCTGCCAACAAAAATGCAAGTCCCTCCTGTTAAACTTTTTTTTGTCGGCAGCCATAGTGTGATGATTATTCTCGGTTGTCACCGTGATTACATCTGGAATTAACTAAAACCCCCAAATTGAGGGGCATGCCTGTGAGGGATTTTTGCTTAATTTTAAGTGGGAAGATCCACTTCTACTGGGGATCTTTGAGATTCAGATCTTTTGAAGTGGGAAGACCCACCTTTATCCTGGGCCCTGCCTTCTGCTGGAAGCCTATGGAAGGATATAGAAGAAGGAAGGTTTTGGTCTCTGCCTTCTTGCTCTCACTTCAATGGCAAGTCCATTCATTTACAGCATTAGAGCCGACTTCTCTGGATTCTGGCCTTTTCTGAAGACCAGCTGAGACATGCAGAGTGGTGGATTAAACAACTAGGGGATTCCTGGACCTTCCATTCATAGGCAGCCATTGTTGGATTAGCTGGACCACAGCCTGTAAGTCATTCTAATAAATCTTATTCAGATTTATTAGAGAGAGAGCGGGGGATTCATTCTATAATTTCTGTTTTTCTAGAGAACCCTGACTAATATAGACTTTGGTATCAGAAGCGGTTCTGGGGCAACAGAACTATAAAGATGAAACTTTTTTTTTTTTTTTCAAGACAGGGTTTCTCTCTATAGCCTTGGCTATTCTGGAACTCACTCTGAAGAGCAGGCTGTCCTCAAACTCACAGAGCTCCTACTGCCTCTGCCTCCTGAATGCACCACCACCACCAGCAAGGATGATCTTTTAAGTATCTGGAATAGGCTTTTCAATTTGCCATCACCTATAGTTCCTAAAGTCCCTCCAGTGACTGAAGCCTCTCCTGGAAGCTCAGAGTACTGAAGGCTCATGATGTGAACTATTTTATGAACTTAAGGAGACAAATGCATTTGATTATTATTGTTGTGAGAGGCAACAGATTTGATGACTCTCCATCCACATCTTTTGACCATTTGTGGAAAAATAAGGAAAATTATGATGCTGGTTGGTTGTTCCCAGCATCTCTAGATAAACTGACAAAAAGAAAAGAATGAAAAAAAAGAAAAAGAATGAAGTTCATGATGAAATTAATCAACTTCTAGCATCTCAAAATATGGTGAATGACAACAATGAACCCAGTGATAAAACTGACGGGCTCCAGATGTGCATAAACCAGGTTCTCAACCTGTGGGTCGAGACCCCTTGGTTTGCATGCCAGATATTTACATTAAGATTCATAACAGTAGCAAAATTACATTTATGAAATAGCGATGAAGTAATTTTATGGTTGAGGGTTACCATAACATGAGGAACTGTATTAAAGGGTCAGGGTATTAGGAAGATTGAGAACCACTGGCACAAACAGTCTTAAGATTTCTAAGTGTGCCCTGGAAGAGAATCTTCTCTCCAGCAGCCACAGAGCTCAAGTTGTGGAAAATCAAACTGAAGTCCTCATTATAAGGTTGGCTGAATTACAGTGAAAATTCAAGACTCACCTCAGAGGGTGTCAGTGGTTAAAGGAGGGGCATTAATTGGTAAAGCATGGGATCCTGTGCCTTGGGATGGGGATGTGTGTGGGGGGGACTCTACTGAAGCTGAGAACTTTGAACCCTCAGATTCTCAAGGGTTTATCTCACTTGAGGAAGTAATCTTTCCACCCTCACTAGAAGATGTACTCACATCCCACCCCTTGAAATATTGCCCTTTTCACCTTTGACTGAGGCAATTAATCCTTAATTGTCTCTTAAGTCATCAGTGACTTTCTCTGAATGAAATGCTAAGCAAGGCAATACTGATGTCCCTCAAGACCCACCAATAACCAGACTTAAGTCAAAGCAGGCTCCCAGAGAGGAGGTAGAGAGTGTGGCCCATGAGGTGGTGCACTACACTACTAAAGAACTTAATGAGTTTTCTAATTCATTCAAGCAGAAGTCTGGGGAATATGTGGGGGAAGGGATTTTAAGGGTGTGGATAGTGGTAGAAGGAACATAGAACTGGATCAGGCTGAGTTTATTGACATGAGCCCTTTGAGTGGAGAGCCTAGGTTTAATATGGAAGCTCACACAGTTAAGAAAAAAAGGTGTCAGAAGTTTGTTTGAACGATCATCTGAAGCATTTGTCAGAAGATGGCCTACTGAAAAGGAGTTGGGGATGCCTCATATTGTTAAAGCCCATGTCATGAGTCTCCCGGAGACCACGAGGAGTCTGAATTCATATGCAAAATCAAAGAGCCTTTATTGCAAGCTCAAGCTTGGGCTTCCCGTCCATTCTGATGCAGTGGTTGGATCAGGGAGAGCATTGAGCTCAGTTATGACAGAGTTTTTAAGGAGTAAAGGATGTGGGGGATAGGGGAGTTCTGGATTCAGATGGAGGTTGAATTCCTGATTGGGAAGGAGTGAGGCAACAGAAGTTCTGTCAAACAGGGATTGGTACTGGCGTTGCTGCAGGGAAATTGGCAATCTGTATACAGATTATGTAAGCTATCCTTTATGTTCTAGAGCATTTACTACTTGTTTCTGATTGGTCCCCTGCAGGGCACAGTTTGTGGCTTTTCCTGGTTATTGTAATGGCGAGGCCTAGTCCCAGGATTGTTAGTCTGCAGCCTGTCATGGCTGCACTAATGTTAAGTTAGGCCTCTCCAATATCCATTGGCTTAGTGTTGAGGGGATTTTAAGGCTCAGGGAAATTGGAATGAAACCACATCCTCCACAGTGGGAAGGCCCGGAAGACACGCTCTTCATAAGATGCAAATGGCAAGAGGGGAACCAGCGCATTGAAGAGCTTTGTTGTCGCCCTTTTCTTGTGCCACACCTTAGCATTGCAGATGCTGCTGCTCAGTTGGATGAATTAAATGCAGTGGGTTTATTGGGCTCCTAGGTAACGGGCCAGGTGGCAGCAGTGAATCGCCAAAGGCAAAGTGACCATAGTTACTGTAACGGGCAGTACAGACAAACAGTGTCTGACCATAATGGGCCGAGCCATAATGGTCATGACAGGCAAAGTGAACTTTTTGGTGGCATGACTCATCTGGGCCTTTGGTACTGGCTAATCAGTCGTGGTGTTTCCAGGCATGAAATAGATAAGAAGCCTACAGATTTTTGTTTGATCTGTGTAAGTGAAAAAATTCCCAAAGGAAAGAAAGGCTACATTGGATCATGGCCAAGGGAGTCTTGGCCTGTGAACCAATTTCCAGACTGGAGCCAGTTTGCATACCCAGAACCCCTTGAATCAAAGGGATGCCCGAGTAAGTTCCCCTGAGGAAGGACCTTCATTAAACACCTAAACATTTTGCTGTTAGCCTTTCCCCAGTCCTTCCCTAGAGGGACCTATGGACTTTTACAAGGGTAACTGTACATTGAAGGAAAGGAAACAGTCAAGACTTTCTGGGGCCTACTGGATACTGGTTCTGAATTGACACTGATTTTGAGAGATCCCAAGAAACATTGTGGCCCTCCAGTTAAAGTAGGGGACTTTAGGGGGTCAGGTGATTAACAGAGTTTTTACTGAAGTCTGACTCACCGTAGATCCAGTGGGTCCCTGGGCTCATCCTGTGGTAATTTTCCCATTCCCAGAACGTATAATTGGGATAGATATACTTAGAGTGAGCAGAATTCTCACATTGGTTCCCTGACCTGTGGAGTGAGGACTGTTATGGTTGGAAAGACTAAATGGAAGTCTTTAGAGTTGCCTCTGCCAAGGAAAACAGTGAATCAAAAACAGTATCGCATCCCTGGAGGAATTGCAGAAATTAGTGCCACCATCAAGGATTTGAAAGATGCAGGGGTGGTGATCCCCACTACATCTCCCTTTAACTCTTCTATCTGGCCAGTGCAGAGGACAGATGGATCGTGAAGAACAACAGTTAACTATCGACTCCTGTCTCCTCCCGACTTACATTCCTCTCTCCAACCAGCCATATCACTTCCTGCCTCCATCTCCCTAGGGCTGAGATCAAAGGTGTGTGCCACCACTGCCTGGCTTCTATGGCTAACTAGTGGCTGAGCTCCGCACTCTGATCTTCAGGCAAGCTTTATTTGTTAGATCACAAACAAAATATCACCACACATTCCTCACTTGGGTGTGTTACTCCAGCCCATATACCAAGTGACTCAGAAAGCTGCTAGCTTTGTGTGGGGCCTGGAACAGGAGAAGGTCCTTCAACAGGTCCAGGATGCTGTGCAGGCTGCTCTACCACTTGGACCATATGATCCAGCAGTCCTGATGGTACTTGGGGTGACAGTGTCAGATAGGGATGCAGTTTGGAGCCTTTGGCAGGCCCTATAGGTGAATCACAGAAGAGACCTTTGAGATTTTGGAGCAAGGCTCTACTTTCATCGGCAGACAACCATTCTCGCCTTGAAAGACAGGTGTTGGCCTACTCTTGAGCCCTAGTGGAAACTGAACATTTGACAATGCGCCACCAAGTTACCATAGGACCTGAGCAACCCTCATGAGCTGTGTGTTATCTGACTCACCAAGTCATAAAGTAGGACATGCACAGCAGCAATCAGTTATCAAATGGAAGTAGTATATACGTGACTGGACCCAAGCAGGTCCTAAAAGCACAAGCAAGTTACAGAAAGAAATTGGGCAAATACCTCTGGTTTCTACTTCTGTTACAATACCACCCGCTGCCAAGCATGCACCTATAGCTCCATAGGGTGTGCCCTATGATCAGTTGACTGAGGAAAAGAAGATGAAGGCCTGATTACTGATGAATCTGCACATTATGCAGAAGTGGACAGCTGCAGCATTATAATCCCTTTCTGGGACAACCCTGGAAGACTCCAGTTAAGGGTAATCCTCACAGTGGGCAGAACTTCAAGCATTACACACGGTCATACATTTGCTTGGGAGGAGAAATGGCCAGATGTGTGATTGTTCACTGATTCATGAGTGGTAGCCAATGGATTGGCTGGATGGTCAGGGACTTGGAAAGAGCATGATTGGAAAATTGGTGAGAAAGACATCTAAGGAAGAAGTATGTGGATAGATCTCTCTAAACGGGCAAAGGATGTGAAGATACTTGTGTCTGATGTAATGCTCATCAAGAGGTGATGTCAGCTAGGAGTTCCATAATCAAATAGATAGGGTGACCCATTCTGTGGACAGTCAGCCTCTTTCCCTATTGTCATTGCCCAGTGGGCCCATGAACAAAGCGGCCATGGTGGCAGAGATGGGGGTTAGGCATGTGCTCAACAACATGAACTTCCACTCACCAAGGCTGACCTGGCTACAGCTGCCACTGAAAGCCAGATCTGCCAATAGCAGAGACTAAAACTGAGCATCAGATATGACATCATTCCCCAGGGTGACCAGCCAGTGACCTGGTGACAAGTCGACTACATTGGACCACTTCCCCAATGGAAAGGACAATGTTTTGTCCTTACTGGAGTTCATACTTATTCTGCTCATGGATCTGCCTTTCCTGTACATAATGCTTCTGCCAAAACCACCATCCACAGACTTACAGAATGCCTGATCCACAGTCATGGTATTCTACACAGAGTTGCTTCTGACTAAGGAACTCACTTCACAGCCAGAGAAGTGAGACAGTGGACTCATGACCATGGAATCCACTGGTCTCACCATGTTCCCCACCATCCTGAAGCGGCTGGCCTGACAGAAAGATGGAATGGCTTTTTGAAGAGACAATTACAGTGCCAATTAAGTGACAGGCCTGGAGGATTGGGACAGGTGTCAGGATCCAGTGTTGGGGTTCAGCCCTAACCTATTGAAGGGTTTCTTGAAAGGGGGAGAGAGGAATTGAAAATATAGGAAGAAATATAGATGTAGATGGAGAAAAAAGATAGAGACACAGGATAGCTTTGGGAGGGCTCGGGGTCAATACCCAGAAGCCCTGAGTCTATACAAGATGGGCTTTTTAATACATCAGCAAGTAGGGGGGCAAAAGATCCCCCCTTTCAAGGTTGAAGCACAATGTACAACCCAGTGTAGACCTTTCAGAACACATGGTAACCATGTCCCATGGCAAAGCATCTTGTGAAGTATAAGACACCTGGTAACCATGCCTTTGTACCCTATTATGCAGCCTTGGAGAGCAACATAAACTCTGACTCTCTGACCTTGAGTCAAACCACAAGTTGGAATCTTTGGGGGCTCCCACAGGCAGGGCTTTGAATCAGCATCCAATATATGGTATGGTTCAGAATCCATGGGGGTGGAAAGGGGAAATTAGATCCACTCATTATCACCTCTAGTGACCTCTAGGAAAAGTTTTACTTCCTGTTCCCAAGACCTTAAGTTCTGCTGGCCTAGAGGTTTTGGTTCTAGATGGGGGGACTACTTTTGCCAGGAGCCACAACAAAATTTCCATTGAAATGGAAGCTCAGACTTCTCCCTGGTCACTTTGGGCTTCTGATGCCCTTAAGCTAACAGGCTGAGAAAGGAATGATGGCATTGGGAGGGGTGATTGATCCAGATTACCATGGGGTGATTTGATTGCTTCTCCACGGAGGAGATAAGAAAGATTATGTCTGCAGTTTATGGCCTATAGAGAAGTGGTTCTCAACCTGTGGGTCACGAGCCCATTGGAGATTGAATGACCTTTTCACAAGGGCCACCTAAGACCATCAGAAAACATAGATATTTACATTATGATTCATAACAGTAGCAAAATTATAGTTATGAAATAGCAATGAAAGTAATTTTATGGTTTGGGGGTCACCACAAAATGAGGAATTGTATTAAAGGGTCTCAGTATTAGGAAGGTTGAGAACCACTGCTTTAGGGCATCTCTTGGCTCTACTATGTCCTGTGATTAAAGTCAATGGGAAACCACAATAATCCAGTCCAGACAGGGTGACAAAGGGCACAGACCCCTCACCAGTGAAGGTGTGGGTCACTCCTCCAGGAAAAGAGCCAAGACCTGCTGAGGTTCTTGCCAAGGATGGAGGAAATACAGAATAGGTAGTAGAGGAAGGTAGGGTAGTTCTAAATACCATCTAAGGCCGGGTGACCAGTTGCAGAAATGAGGATTATAACTGATGTGAGTGTTTCTGTCATATTTTATTAAGAATGGGTTTGTACAGATATTTGTGTTTTCTTCTTTTGATTTCTGGTTTGTTGGTTTGTTTGTTTTGGGTTTGTTTTGTTTTGTTTGAGACAGGGTTTCTCTGTGTAGCCCTGGCTGTCCTGGAACTTACTCTGTAGACCAGGCTGGCCTCAAACTCACAGAGATCTGCCTGCATCTGCCTTCCAAGTGCTGGGATTAAAGGTGTGTGCTACTATGCCCAGTTTTTGATTCTTTATCATGTGATGTAACATCAATTAAGAGAATATCAATGGTTATCATTTTGAAGTTTGAGATACTAAAAGAATGCCCTTCAAGGGATGTTGCCACCTATTCTAAATTTGTAATGTGTTTGCAGTTGTATGAGGGGTAGTTATATCATGCTAGGCATAATTATGACCTGTTTATTGTTTTCATTTGGAAAGTAATCATGACATAAGGAGACATGATTGTGTATCAAGTTGTCAAGGGGTGGACTTGTGATGGCTAGTCTATTCTTGATTGTTAGCTTGACTGCATGTGGGATTAACTAAACCCCCTAAAATGAATGGTCACACCTGTGAGGGGTTTTAAGTTTGAAGATCCACTTCTAATCCAGATCTTTCAGGTGGGAAGACACACCTTTTTATTGTTGTTGTTTGTTTGTTTTGTTTTGTTTTCAAGACAGAGTTTCTCTGTGTAACATCCCTGACTGTCCTGAAACTCACTTTGTAGACCAGGCTGGCCTCAAACTCACAGAGATATGCTTGCCTCTGCCTCCTAAGGGCTGGGATTAAAGGCCTGTGTCATCACCACCTGTCTGGGAAGACACACCTTTAATCCAGATCTTTTCGGTTTTTTGTTTGTTTGTTTGTTTTGTTTTGTTTTTCAAGACAGGGTTTCTCTGTGTGGTTTTGATGCCTGTCCTGGATCTCACTCTGTAGACCAGGCTGGCCTCGAACTCACAGAGATCCGCCTGGCTCTGCCTTCTGAGGGCTGGAATTAAAGGCATGTGCCACCATCGCCTGGCATAATCCAGATCTTTTGAGGTAGGAAAACCTACCACTAATCTGGGCCACATCTCCTGCCGGAATCCTATAATAAGAATGTAGAGAAGGGAGCTTCACTCTGTCTGCTAGCTCTCACCTTGCTGCCTAGTCTATTTCTTCACTGGCACTAGAGCCTATTTCTTTGAGATACTGGCTTATGCTGAAGACAAGCTGAGACATCCAGCCTTGTGGACTGAACAACTGCCTGATTCTTGAAACTTCCATGTATAGCCAGCCATTGTTGGATTAGCTGGACCACAGCCTGCAAGTCATTCTGATAAATTCCCTTTTTGGCCAGTGGCGGTGGCTCACGCCTTTAATCCCAGCACTCGGGAGGCAGAGGCAGGTGGATCTTTGTGAGTTCAAGGCCAGCCTGGTCTACAGAGCGAGATCCAGGAAAGGCGCAAAGCTACACAGAGAAACCCTGTCTTGAAAAAAAAATCGTTAAAAAAAAATTCCCTTTTTGTATATAGAGAGACTAATTCTGTAAGTTCTGTTAGAGAACCGTGACTAATTTAAATACACTTAACACCTATGATTTCTGTCATTCAATTGTGTGTAGCAGTGTTTTGTTTTAATTTGTGATTCCCTAATACTTATTTCTACCTGTTTACCATCTCTAGTGAGGTGACCTGTCAAGTCCTTTGTTTAACTTTGTGTGTTTTGAGCAGTAACTTGTATCAGCTGTCTTTGGCAAACATTTTACAAGTAAGTTTGTCTTCCTGTTCTTTTGATGATCTCTTTAATCTATTAGTTTTCCTGTTTGCTTATTTTTTGTTCAGTTTTTATTTTTTCCCTAGCATTACTGCAGATTGAATCAAGGGCCTCATGAACACTAGGCATGAGCTATACCACTGAGCTTCAGTTACAGCTCTTTTGTTTAGTGTTTTTGCATATATGTTCGTGAAATACACTGGCCTTTTTTTTTTTTTTAGTGTTGATGGCTGAGTTTAAGCTGGCTGAATAAAGCAAATTACAATTGTGTCCTTTCAATACTCTTAAAAATCTTACATAAAGGGGTTGGGAATTTAGCTCAGTGGTAGAGTGCTTGCCTAGCAAGCGCAAGGCCCTAGCAAGGGTTCGGTCCTCAGCTCCGGAAAAAAAAAAATCTTACGTAAAATTGATGTGATTTTTCTTTCCAAATATTAGAAAGAATTCATGCCATCTTAGTCTAGAGTGTCCTTTGTGACAAGAGTTTAAAATATGGAGCTGCAGAGATGGCTCAGCAGTTAAGAGCACTGGCTGTTCTTCCAGAGGCCCTGGGTTCAATTCCCATCACCCACATGACAGCTCACAACTGTCTGTAATTCCAAGATCTGACACCCTCACACAGACATACATGCAGACAAAACACCAGTGCACATAACGTAAAAATAAATAAATTATTTTTTAAAGTTTAAAATACATATTCCATTCATTTAACAAATAGGACTGTTCAACATTTATCTTTTTTCCCCAAACTGTCTTTTAAGCATTTGGTCTCTTATGTCTAAACTGTCAAATACATTTTAATTAAGCTACAAAGGATGCCCACAGCACCATTTTAATACCTGTTGTTCCCTTTTTAACCTTGTGTTGGTAATTTGGATTTTTATTTTTTCTTTCTTAACAATCTGTACCTGAGTCATTTACTTCCTTGGGAGTCACAGAGAGCAATAGTGTCTTGTCATTCCTTTTCAGGCATCTGGGACACACCATAAAGAACTTTCCATTTCTCTTGAGTACCACCATGGATTCACATACTTTTTAAAAAATAATTTTTATTTCTTTTTATTTCATGTGCATTAGTGTTTTGCCTGCATATATGCCTGTGTGAGGGTGTCAGATCCCCCGGAACTGGAATTATAGACAGTTATGAGCTGCCATGTGGGTGCTCGAAATTGAACCCAGTCTTCTGGAAGAACAGCCAGTGCTCTTAACCACTGAGCCATCTTTCCAACTCCAGATTCATGTATTTTAAACACTCAAAGCTCCATCACTTTGATATTCAGGCTATTCTACAGAGTCCCTGTTTCTTTTACTGGTAAATAGCATTTAGAAACCCAGATCTGGTTGCTAGGCACACTCATCACTATGGGATGTCTTGCATCTAGGCTTCCAGGGAACAAAGCTAGGAAAAAAATGTTAAGCTATTAACTTAAACCAATATCAGCAATTAAATCTAATCCCACAGTGTCTCTCCATGCGTCCTCTTTACAGACATGCGTCCCCCTCTCCACAGTGAAGTTCTGGTTCCCACTGAGCAGCAGGCTGCTTCACTGGCTTTGTGTTTTCTGTTGGCGTGTTTAATATGGCAAGTTTGCAAGGGCAGCTAATTATCTGCCCACCTCAGCCTGGCCCTGAGTGCTCTATCTGCCTCACTGGATCAGAACCACTCTGTAGGTCAGGCATAGTGCCCCATTCTTAGGATGCAGAAACTCAGAAGTGACAGTGGCCACACCCCAATCCTAGGGAGGAAGGTCAGAAAGGACAGTTCACGGAGGTGACTGAGTCCAGTTTCCTGCCTTTCAAGTGAGGTGCTTCAGAGGCTTGAGGCTGGTGTCTCAACACTGCTGCTCCAGGAAGGACGGCCAAGGCACTTCAGACCTGTTTGCTACTTACCCAGGCCAGCAATCAGAACATGGTGGGTTACTCTTCCCCAGATTCAGCAGCCTGCAGGGGGCACCTCAGCTCCCTCTCCACATACACCCTCACACAGGCACTCCCTTGAACCACACAGACACATGTGCATACTCAACATGTGGGCATACAGAGACACACACAGGCACATACAGACACACCACAAATGACATGTGCATACTCGTATGCACACACTCATACCACACTGACACATGTACATACTCACACATGTGAACTTATTCACACAGGTATATGAGCCATAGAGACACAAAAACACACATTTACACTAGACACTCACTAGCACATACAGAGGCACATATACTCTCATACTACACACATACATGCTCACACTCACATGTGCACACATACACAAGACATTTATGTTCACATCCTCTCTATCGTACACACACACAAACACACACACACACACACACACACACACACACACACACACACACACGACTCCAAGAAATCCACACCTGTGGGGACCCTGTCAATTTAATGAACAACTAGACAGAATCCAAATACTGAGTGTTAGAGAAAATTTGCTTAGAGGAATGAATGAATGAAGGAGCTACTGGACGTTGCCAGGGTTAGCGTCAGGCCAGCCTCCTCTAGCGGTGCCCTCTGAGGAGTGGGGACTGTGTTCTGACTCATACGCATTCCTTAAAGAAGCTACCTGTTTATGTTGTCTGCGGTGGCCCTGACAGAGATGAGGAGCTCCAGATAAGAGCTTCCAGATGCCCTCATCTTCAGCGCCCAACAGGCCACTCAGCATCAACTACTAGGACTTTACGGGATTTACTTGGCAATACCCATGACATCAAAGCCAGCTGGTACCAGGAATCCATGAGGGTGAGCAGCTTCCTCCGGAGCCCTGGGTAAGATGGCTACGCAGTGCTTAATAAGGTTCAACTTGTCCTGGAGCAGCAGAGGAGGTGCTCATCTGCAAGAAAGCACAGCCAGAATCACACCCCTCCCTGCCACCCAGAGCATGAAAGTTGAAAGAGCCTGACTGTGGCCCTTGTAAGCAGCCTCCAAGCAGAAGTCAAGCAGGGCAATGTACAGAGGCCAGTAGTACACTCTTTCCAGCCCATACTCAGTGTCTGTGATCCTGCACGTGCATATCTGCACATGTGGGCCTTGTCCCCAGGCTGACGCTTCCAAAGCCTTGTCCCTGGTGGTCACTATGAGCCTGCTCCTTCCATAACCAAGAATTAGGAACTTCAGGAGCTTCAGGTGCCACCAGCTGTGCTCAGCAAGCTGGGCAGAGGCAGGGACAAGACAGCCGTCTTTCTGGCAGTGAAGTGACATCTCCTTAAGGTATATAGAGCACCCATAGGCTGCTGGAGAAGGAGCCTTGGGCTAGAGCCCTGGAAAAAAAAACCCAGCTGCTTCCCAAGAACCAGACCTCCATAGACCCCTCCATGGGCTCTGCAGAAGAGTCCTGATTGCTTCCTCCAGCCCATAGACACATTTGCCAGGCTACTCAGTTCAGATGGGAGCTGAACTCAGGCTGAGCCCCAGCCTTTGGCCCTAGATCCCACATACTGGGTACATCCTGCTGGATGTGCTAAACCCTCCCAGAGCCCTGCCATGTCCTCAGAGCTGCTGTGGATTTGTGCTGGTGGGCACAATGGCTTTCAAGACTATATCATTTGTTCCAAGGGCAGGAGTGGCTGCAGCTCCGGACTGAGCAGCCCTCAGCCCAGCCCACCTTAAAGTTCCAGCAGCAGCACCGCCCTCCCCCTCACAGGGCTTCTCTGTGGAGCCCTGGCTGTCCTGAACTGGATCTGTAGACCAGGCTGGCCTCAAACTCAGAGATCTGCCTGCCTCTGCCTCCCGAGTGCCTGGATTAAAGGCGTGTGCCACCATGCCCAGCTAAATCTCAGGCTCTAGGTGACATGGAGCAAAGCTCCAGCACTACTGTGCCTGGCTGGGTTTCCCTACAACAGGAAGACAGCTTGGTGGCCTCTGCACATTATGTGGAAGCCTCCCTGTCACCGCCTTAGTGGGTACTCCATGGCCTCCTCTTAGGCCCTGCCCTCCCGGTGCTGGGTCTTGGAGGAAGCCTGGAGCTTGGTGATGAGAGATTCTTCCCAACCCCCACCAAGCCTTCTTTCTGGGGACCTGGGTTTTATCCAAGTCTGAACCTAAATGATTTGCATGAGAAAGACATTTACCTTTTCAATATCCAGCTCAGGCTGCAGCTTCAACTTCTTGCCCAGCACAATTGCCTGGCAACATGTAGAGAGCGATTACACGTGCCTGGGAGAGGGGCACAGTGCCATAGAGGGCGTCCTGTCCTATGTACTGACACTGGTCACCACAGACACAGTCAAGGGGCTTCTGATACCCAGCAATGCTGCTGGGCTGAGGCACTGGGAACCATGTGTCTTATCACAGGAAGCTCACTACACCAACCCAGTCCCGGAGGGGAGGAACAGAGGGCAGGGAGAACTCACCCATCTATCTCGTTCCCCAGAGTTCTGCTCAGGGCTTGTAAGGGTCAGGCAGGTGGGGCAAGAGACCCACAGTGACCTATGCACAGCTGTGTTGTCTCTCCCAGGAGCATCCACAGGTCCAGAAGAGCAGCATAGGCAGTCCTGGGTACATGCAGCAGAGGGACCAGGGTGCACCACATGCCTTGGAGATTTGGGCGTGTAGGTGCACATCAGCTTCCTGGGGCCATAGTCCCTCTGTGCTCTATCTAAAGAGACTCAGCAACCCCCCCTCCCACACACACACACTCCAAGTCCAGTCCCTGTTGGGGAGTGGGGAGGGAGGTAAAATGTAAGGGCCTGTGGTCAGATCTGCCCCCAGGTTGTCATGGATACCGGAGATAACCAAACCCACTGCTTTGGAGGTACTGGTCCTTCACAGCCTAGGAAGCGTCTGCTGGGGAGTGGGTGTAGCTGCGAGGTGATTCCCCCAACCTGCTATGCTGCTGAGACCTTCCCAGCACTGGACGGAGCACACACTGCCCTGAGTACCAGCACGTACCGTAGCCTGGGATGCTATTAATAATTTCCATATAACGTGCTCCCATTATGAGCAAAAATAACTAGCAAGAGCAGCAGCAAAGCTATCTGGCACCCCACCCCCAAGGCTCAGAGAGCCCAAAATAGCGGCCTGGGAAAGGCTTAGCAGCATGTAGCCCAAGGGGTTCGGGCTGGGCTTTCCCTCTGCTCTGACCCAGTGCCTCCATGGCTGGCTCTTGTCCAGGGGGCTTGGCCTCACCAGGCCCCAGGGGGCACAGGGCGTGGGATGGTCTCAAGGCAGGGGGAAGGTATGCATGGTTTGAGGAGAAATTCAGGACATGAAGATGGTCTTCAGACCTGGAGAGGATAAGGGGGGGATGAAGGGGTCATCAGGTGACCCCTACAGCTCCACACAAAGGCCTTAGTATCTTCTGGACCACAGATCCTCCAGAAACTGTAGGATCCCAAGGAAACCAGGGATGCCCAGCATCCATACACACATCATATTTCCATCATGACCACTCAGAGCTCCCTTAAGACCCCTTCTCTGGGCCTGACCTAACTTCATCAGGGACAGGGGGAGCCAAGGACTAGGCTATTCTCTTCCGCTTGTGGGTTCAGGCTCTCTGCCAGCGATTCGGGGAGAAGGGAGGCTGGGCGGGATGGTGAGGGGCAGGGGGTGAAGGTTCTGGGGCTGCCCACAATGCCAACTGCACTGTTAATGTCCTAGCAATGTTCAGGATGATCTATCTTCCCCAAGCCTGGCCCTTAATGGGACCTAAAACCCCTGACTGGGAGGCTGGTCCCAGGGTGGGCTATGCTTAGGTGTGGAGGCTCAAGCCTCGTCTGTCAGGTAGACTGGGACGTGGCTGACCAGCAGCACTCAGGGGGTTTGAAGTGCCCCTTTAGTCCTTCTATCTGGGGTCACTTAGAGCAGAGTATACAGCCAGGCTACAGTTTTGGGTGCCAGGCGGGATCTCTCCATGCACCTAGGCTGCCCTCTAGTGACCAGGTGGCCCTGGTGTGTGGCCAGCATTCCTAGGTTTTAAGTCCCTTATCCATCCATAGTGTATACCTGTGGGGATAGTGGGGTGTTTGGGAGGAGGTTTTTTTTTTTTTTTATAGCCTACCTGGGCAGGGGCTAAGACAAGGAAGGAGCTTTCTCAGCCCTATCCAGCTACTGCCAGGTACCTTGCTGACTGGGGGTGGGGGAAGCAGCAGAACCCAGAACCACCTCCTCCAGGAAGCTCCCTGGCTTTGGCCTAGCTTGAGCTTCAGGGTTCTTTGTGGCCTATCATTGTGGCCAGATCAGCCTAGGATGGGTCTCTGGCCATTTGTGCTGAATCTTCTCTCAGGCCATGATGGAACAAAGGGTGCTTGGTCATGTGGGTGACTTGGCGGACTCAGGCATGCAAGAAGATCGCCTGCCTGTCCAGCGAAAAGGCGTGGTAGAAACTGGTAAGGGTTGATGCTGGTTCCACAGGAGGAAGAGGTCAGGACTAGGCTGGGGACAGATGGAGGTAACAGGACTCTTTCCTGACCTCTGCTGCCCAGGAGGGACACTCAGAGCTGTACAGCCAGATGGGTCACAGCAGCAGCAGGGGAACCTCAGGCCTAGTTGCTTTCAGGAAAACAGTCAAGAAAATACAGAGGGGTCAGGATGGTGGCTTCTGGAAGCATCTCGTCTCTCCTGCCCCCCATCCCCCTGAACGGCAGGAGGGCTGGGCAGGTGCCCAGGCTGGCTGAGGCCCAGACTGCATGGCCTAGGACCCCAGTGCCAGCCCAGCCTCCCACCTCTGTGCCGGCCGAAGCCAACCGCTTTTTTTTTTTTTTTTTTTTGCAAAGCTATCTTTTTACCTTGATAAGCTGTTTTAAAAATGTAAATAAAATAACTCAGCAGACAAAAGCAGGCATTGATTCTGCCCAGAGCCAGCCGCTGCCCTCGACATGAAATATCGCAGCACATTGAGTCGTGAGTCCCTGCTAATCCGGGCAGACAGGCCTGAATGGGGCCCCTTTCGACGGGGCTCGGCGGTGGGCAGTGGAGCATGCACCGCCTGCTGGGCGGCCCTGCTCCTGGACAATGGCTTTTCTTCCCCGAAGGGGCCTGTGCGGGACAAGAGCCCCCTTTGTGTAGGATGCCTGCCTTGGAGAGCAAGGGAGGCATATTCAGCAGCCCCAGACACTCTTTGAAAAGCTTGAGTGTAACAGAAGACTCCCGAAACACTAGCTTGCCTTCTGCCTCCCAGCACTCTCTCCAGGCACAGCCGCCATTCAGCCTCAAGAATGGCCTCAGGGGGCCCCCAACCCCACATTGTTCCTGGGTGTGTGGCCATCTTGGTTCCTCAGTGCCCTTCACTACTTTCGAGAGGCAGGTGTGACAGGAAATGAAGCTATGTGGGTCATGGTGCTGCTGACACAGGGGCCACCTCCCAGAGCCAACCAAGGTCTCAAAGCCCCAGGTGGCTCCTGGTGCCTAACACCTAAATCACAATAGTAAGGGTGGTGACCTCCCAGGGCACTGGCCCTGAAGTGTGCCCATCTTTGAATCCCAACAGCAACAGGGTGGAAGCCAAGATGCCTGTGATGGCCTCCTAAAGTGATGGCCTCACTGGGTACAGCAGGCACTCCTGGGCCACCTCTAGCCGGCCACAAGCTGGGTTCTGTTCAGCTTGGGCTGCATGATGCTGCCACAGCCGTAGCAGCGACCAGAAGCCTCTCAACATCTCCATGTGCCTCCTACACACCTAGCCACCACCTGGACCTCCTGGGCCTGGGCCTTTGAATTTTAGGACTAGGTGTCCCTCTCGTAATCTCCTGGGCTCACACCAGAGACAGCAGAGCTAACAAAGGTGACCCAAAACCCACAAGTTCTCACCCGGAGACAGAACACACTGGGTTGTCTCTGTCCTTCCACTGTTTCTGTCTGGGCATAGCCTCCGCCGTGCTCAGGCTGAGGCTATGCCCAGGACACACAAACAGATGGATTCGTCAGTGGACAAAAGGTCAAAAGGCAGGAGAGTGGAGTGCCAGCTCAGGCAGGTGGCTTCGCCGCACGTCACATGTGCTCATGCTGAACCGTCAGAGCGTGAGGTAGGCATCCCCAGAAGGGCTCCTCTGGGCCAGCAATGAGCAGGGGGTGTGAGTAGTAACATGGGCGAGGGGTCTACATCTTGATATCTTTTCTTAGATGAAGTAATATGAGAGGCTCCTGGGGCCAGTCCCTGAAGCCTCCATCCTTGTCTCCATACAGCCCTATAGCGGTGTTACAAACAGCCTCCATCTGGCTTCTGCCTGCCCTACTGAACACATGCCCTAAGAGGTAGAGGAGAGTCCCAGCCCCTTTTCCTGAAGGCCACCAGAGGTATGCAGGGTCATGCACTTCTTTGAATTTGCCCTCATGGCAGAGATGGTGGACATGAACCAGGAAGGAGCTCCCTGTCTGTGTCCTGCAGCTGGAAGACACTGACCATTGACTTCACCAGCCTTGGGGGAACTCTGGCTGAGGACCTTGACTGCACCGCCTGCAAATGTGTTAGCGTTGAGCTGGGTGGGAATACCCAAAACCGACTGTCCGGAGGCCATCAGGATGTGGCACTTAGCTTGGGGAAAGGCTTGGAGCTTGGGGCAGGTCTGGGCTGATAGCTCAGGACCTCGGACCTGGGCCAGTAGGTAGAAGGTGGTGGGAAGGTGAGTGGACTGAGTCCCGTCTACACAGCTCACAGGAGGCTGAGAGTCAAGCAGAGGCTTGGCCGGGCGCTCTCAGGCACATTCACCCTGAGCAGTCGCAGTGGACTACAGGGGTCTGGTTGGTCTGGGCAAGGGGCAATGACTCACTTTCTCCCCTATACTGACTGTGGGTGTGGCTGTGTCTGCAGCTCAGGGGCCGTTCAAGCCTCCAGGGAGCGTATGTCCAGCAGCCTGGCCGGAGGGTCATCCAGTGCAGTGAACCCCTGCCAGGCTTCCTCCCGGAGCTGCAGAGTCACAATACCTCATTGTCACTCTGTCTCCTCCTCAGAGGCCCCTTGCAGCCTTCCCCACTTGCACAGAGGTTTTAAAAATTAATCTATTCAGAAGGTAACTGTCGCTATTCAGCCACCATCCATCCATGCCTCCCCATGACTTTTCATGCCACTGAGATTCCATTCTGCTCCGCTGAGCCTCAAGGCCCTGGGCCCTGGTCATTGTCCACACTAATTATCCCATAAAGACGGGAGCTTGTTCTAGGCCAGACAAAGGGCTGCACTTGTCTGAGGGGCAGTGATGGTCACAGACTCATAAATCACTACGTGCCAGCCATACCTGGATCAGGAGGGTAAAAAGAAAGCACCAGAACCGGACACTGCCTGTCATTGATCTAAGCCCCTAACTGCAGAGTTGGGAATAGAACCAAGGGCTGAAACAAGAGTGGCGAGGTATCCCCACGGCCCCTGGCTTCCATATGCATATAGGAACTAACGAGGGTTTAAAGCAGCTGCCGGTGTGATCCTATGCAGTAGGGTCCATGCAGCCAGCTGGCACTGTACACACATCTTGGCTGTACCTTATCGTTATGGACACCCACTGCCAAGATTATTCTGAGCCATGACAGCTTCTGGTGGATCATTCCTCAGAACTGCAAGATATGTGGATGGAGACATATTCACAGACACAGCACTGTTCTACACCCCACCAGAAACTCCAGGCAACTCCACAGGATGTAAGAGGGGGAGTTCCCAGAGTGCATGGGAACTTGTCAGACCCAGGGAGGGTGTCAATGCTTCCAAGATAGGAGCAGCAGCCATTTGTTCCTCTGAGAGCTCTGAGAAACAGCAGGGACCTGTGTGCTGCAGCCCAGCTCTGAGACCAGCAGCAGGGGCCCGCATGCTGCAGCCCAGCTCTGAGACCAGCAGCAGGGACCTGTGTGCTGCAGCCCAGCTCTGAGACCAGCAGCAGGGACCCTCATGCTGCAGCCCAGCTCTGAGAGCAGCAGCAGGGGCCTGCATGCTGCAGCCCAGCTCTGAGAGCAGCAGCAGAGAGCATGCTGCAGCCCAGCTCTGAGACCAGCAGCAGGGACCCGCATGCTGCAGCTAAGCTCTGAGAACAGCAGCAGGGGCCCGCATGCTGCAGCCCAGCTCTGAGACCAGCAGCAGAGAGCATGCTGCAGCTCAGCTCTGAGAACAGCAGCAGGGGCCTGCATGCTGCAGCCCAGCTCTGAGACCAGCAGCAGAGAGCACGCTGCAGCCCAGCTCTGAGACCAGCATCAGGGGCCCGCATGCTGCAGCCCAGCTTTGCCAGAGCAAGTGTAGCTCCACTTTCCAGGAAGGTAGGAACGAGGCCACAAGGTGAGCAACAATGGCCACCTTTTTGCTCACGAGAAAGAAAAGCCCAGGAAGATTTTGTTCTGGGCTGGCCTATCAGATTTGCCTCGCACCCCAACAAATTGATGCTGAACGTCCAAAGAACAAAGTCAATGCCTAGGCACTGGGAATACGTCTGGTCAAATTCTTCTCACTACACTGAGGGGATCCTTCCCAGAAGACACGTTTTGTGGTCTTACTAATGCAGACATAAACCTTTCCTTCGGCTTTTATAACACTGTACCTCAACTGCATCGTAGGCTTCTAGACCACACACTAAAGAGGATCTGAACCTCCTAGAGGACGGTGAGACAGAACTGGCATCCAGTAACACTCAGGGCCCTGAGCTGCAGAGAACAAGGGGTCTCTATATCCCTACAACAAGCCAAGCCATGTCCCTACTAAGGGGAGCTGTTGGCTCATGGGTAAGTCACTCAGGACACAAAGGAGGGGAACAGCTGGAGGAAGGCCACTCTAATGCTGGGACAGAAACAGCTTATGTGGCTCCTAAGACCACTGTGGAGGGGACATGCCTCCTCCCAGCTCAGATGTCTCCTTACTCTGGGTCTAATGAGACACCACACAAGCCCTGGTGACTTTCCCAGGGCCCCACTGGCAGCTAAGCCTAGGCCACAAACTTGCCCCTGAGCCAACGGTTGCAGGACTGGGCTCCAGGGTGGAGGGGAATATCAAAGAGGCATCTTGAATGGTACCTGGGCCTCATGCCATTGCCTGGATTCCCAGGCTTCAGGGTCACTCATCGCCTCTCTCACATTCCTGATCTCTAGTTGCCTTGTAGGACTTGGCACAGCCTGGAACTCTTGCCTGGGAAAGCATTTCTTCACCTGAATTTCTGATGTCACCTACCTCCACCAAACACCTTCCCTAAGCCAAGCCTCATCTGTACACCAGCAGGATCTGGCCGCTCAAGCGCAAGAAGACCTGCTCCACACATGTCAAGTAGGCTGTCCTCAGCACAGAGGCCACACACTCATTACTCTGGGGAAGGTAGTCCCCAGTGCCCAATGTGCAGACAGTGCCCTCAAAGGATACTCCAAGATCACCTGTAAGGCTCTAATGTAGCTTTAAAATCATTGTGATCTTGACAACAAAACAGACCTCAGGGAACACTTAACAATGCTCCACATCAACACCGAGCAATGGCTGCTGAGTACCAGGAAAGAAAATCTGATGAGATAACATAAGCATGGAAGAGACTCCAAGGCTGTCTGGAGGGACTGACTCCCAGTGGTAGTACACAAGGATGAGCATCTAGGACCCTCCTAAGGATACCCAGGAGTGCAGAAGGGAAGCTTGTCTGTCTACTTGTACTCCAGGAATCAAAGGAAACCATCTCACTAAGCATGGGTTCCATCTTGGGACATGGGTCTTGGAAGACATCTCTAATAGGTTTTTATGTAACATGATAATAGGTATCTCTGCTGATGCGGTAAGCCAGATCAAGCTGAATTGAAAAAGCAAAACAACAGGTATATTTGAGCAAAGCAACTCCCGGGTGAGTCCTCCAGTCCCAGAGATGGAAGCTGGAGAAGTCACATGGCCCAACTAAACCAGGGACCTTACATACCCTGTAGGTGAGGGAGTGATGGTGTGTCCCCACAAGCTGGGTTTGTGCTCAAGTATGGTCAAAAACTGAATGCTTTAGGTGGGGGCTTGGGCGGCTGGCAACTTCAGGGGAGGAGCCACCAAGAATGTGGAACTGGGCTTTTTGGTGCCTTCTCTTTGTTGGAGATTCTCTGAGAGGGTGGTTTGGAGAGACAGGAATGGGCTTTCCGATCAAGCAGGAATGAGCTGGAGGTTCCAGCTGAACAATCTCTAGTGCTAATTATTTGTAGAAGCAAAGCACAAACGCTCTTTAATCACTGATAAGGACATCCAGTTCTGTGCCACCAGGGGAAAATGTCAGTTAAAAAACATACCAAGAAGTGAGCCACCAAAAATGATAATGTTCAGAGACTAGTGGGCAACAGGATGTAGACTGAGCATGTGCTCAGAGAACAAATGACTAAAGAAAAGCTGGGCAGTGGTGGAGCACACCTTTAATCCCAGCACTCAGGAGGCAGAGGCAGGCGGCTCTGAGTTCTAGGCCAATCTGGTCTACAGAGCAAGTTCCAGGATAGCCAGGGCTACACAGAGAAACCCTGTCTCTAAAACAAACAAACAAACAAACAAACAATCCAAAACCCCTCTGTCCATTCTAATCTCTCTCCTGTGTCAAAACTCTGAATTAACTTCTATAGTAGTGTTCAGTTACCATTTCTATAAACAGTGTATAATGGTTTCTTTCTCCCTGCATCCCAGCTGGTATTTGACACTGTTCATTGTCTTGATGATAGCCATTCGTGCTGGGGTGGGGTGAGGTAGAATCTCAATGCAGTTCTGATTTATATTTTTCTGATGGCTAAGGATGTTGAACATTTTTCACATATTTATTAGCCATTTCTATCGCTTCCTTTGAGAACGGTGTTCAATTAATTTGGTCATTTATTGATTGGATTTTTGTTTGTTTTTTCATTTTTTTCCCCAGCAAGTGTTTAGTTGCCAAAGATTATGTTTCTGTTCTTCTTTATTCTTCTTTATTTTTATTTTTACTTTTAGTCATGTGTATATGTATGTGTGTGTGTGTGTGTGTGTGTGTGTGTGTGTGTGTGTGTGTTTGAGTATGTGTGTAGGACCTGTGGAGACTAGAAAAAGACATTCAATTCTCTGCATCTAGAGTTAAAGGAGATTGTGGGCCACCTGACGTAGGTGCTGGGAACTGAATCCTGGTCCTCTGCAAGAGCAGTATGCTTTCTTAACTGCTGAGGTATCTTTTCAACCCCCTCTGTCCTCCTCCTTGTCCTCTTCCTCCTCCTTGTCCTCTTCCTCCTCCTCCTCCTCCTCTTCTCCCTCCTCCTCCTCTTCCTCTTCTCTTTTTTCGGTAGTGGTGGTTGAAAAGCCAGTGGACTCTATTGCTTCTGGGATGTAGGGCTCAGGAGCTCTTGTCCAGGCGAGTCCGTTTCCTGTTCACCACTACAGGCTTCTGGCTTGGCAGGATGGCATTGGCCCTGCAGATGACCGCCATGTGCAGACCCGGGCGGTACTTGTTCTTGTGGATCATTTGTCTGATGCTGCTGAGGGTGGCCCGTGCAGAAGTGACTGGTTTTTGCTGACCTCATGACCACCATGACCCCTTTGCCCTCAGCCTTGGGCTCCACTTCCACAGCCTTGCAGTGAATCAGCCCGTTGTAGCAGAAGGAGTTGTGGGCATTCAGATTACTGGGCTCAGTGCTGTACGTCTGAGCAGTTCCAATGACCACCCATTGCAGATGCACAGACGCGGCAGCGACTCCTCTGCCTAGGGCGGCCGAAGACAGAGACTTTACTCCTTTTCTTCTTTCCTTTGCTGTGAGGGCCCGGTTGTGGTGGCTGCGGTGGTGGCGCACTCCTTTAATCCCAGCACTCAGGAGGCAGAGGCAGGTAGATCTCTGTGAGTTTGAGGCCAGCCTGGTCTACAGAGCGAGATCCAGGACAGGCTCCAAAGCCACATGGAGAAACCCTGTCTCGGAAAACAAAAATCTTTTGCTGTGAGGAAGCGCTTAATCTCATGCAATAACCCTACTTGTCAGCTCTGGCTATTATTTCCCGGTTGGAGTCCTTTGAAGAAAGTCTTTGCTCGCGATGATACCTTGAGTGCTCTCTTTTAGCAGTTCCAGTTTTCAGTTTCTTACACTAAATTAACCTTGTTTTGAATAAACCTAATGTGATATGCCTTATCTCTCCTGACCTCAGGCTACCTCCCCCAGTCCCTGAAACCTGTGCGGCCGCCCTCTCCTCAAGTCCTGCCTCCACAGTCCTTCCTGGCCATTTTATTCTCCACCAGCAGCCAGCATCCTGAACTGGCATGGCTGGACCCCACACACTAGAGTCTGGCTTATGCATTCTGGAACAGTTCAGCTTCTGTCCTTGTCATGACCTTCTTAGTGCACTGTTAAAAGTCCCTTGGGACCCTGGCTCAGTGACCTTGACCAACCAACTACTGCTGTTCTCCTTACTCCTAGACCACTCTTACTCCTAGACCACCCATCCTCAAATGCTCTTTCTCACTCCATGCCTGCTATTCAAGTGATACCACTGGACACCTCCTCCCCACCCCTCCATGCAGCTGAACAGCGGGCCAGCTCTGTGTGACCTAAATCTTCTTTCATATGCTGCTAAGAGGCCCTGGGCCCTGAGGTTGAGTGGTTTCAGACATCCCTAGGAACCTGTTAAAAACTAAGACCCTTCCTGATGCCAGAACTCAACATTCAGGGCTTGGATGTTCTTAAGCGATAACACCACACCAGGAATCTTGTAGTGAGATGCATGATCTCAACAGCCAATACCACCGTGAACTCCAAGTTCCCAACTCTGAGGAACACAACACACCTAACCAAACCCCTGTGTTTCCAAGTCTCATTGCTTTTGCCTAGTTTCTCCCCAGATTCCAGTTCCTCTTCCCCTTGACTTCCATCAGAATATCCTAACATGCCCTAACACTGACCTTAACGATGATGACCCTGGTCATAACCATAAACCAATCCTCCAGTTCACTCCCATCACATTCAAAACACCCTGACCCTCACTCCAGTGCCCTCCAACTTAGGAACAAAAGCCACAGAGGTTCTCTGTCCCCATGCTGTTCCTTCTTAGATGGCAATGTCTCCTAGGAACTCTCCAAAGTCCAATTTTCCATCTCTCTTTTATTGGGGTCCTGGAACCCCATCTACAGCAGGCTGAGTAAGGCCTCAGCTGCTGGGATGCTCCCAGTTTCCATCTCAAGGCTCTGGGCCCGTTCAAGAACTGGTCACTCTATGCTCACTTAAGCTTTGTGAGTGCTCCACGCTCCACACCTCGCAAGCCCCAACACTCTTTCTACTACAAGAAGCATCTGTGTGTCACCAGGCCTGCCTCACCTGGCTGGCATCTGTGGGACAGTCCTGTTTCCTGACAGGTGTCCCTGTTATTCCTGCTCTTCATCGACACCTTCAGTTAGTAGCACATTTTGCTCTATGACTGGCCAGGCTGATCTGTCACCAACTTGTGGTCACTGAAGAACCTGCTAGCACATAGCCCTGCTCCGGACAGTAGGCAGCTACTGTTCTGCTTACATTCAGCAAGACAAGTTATGATGTATAAAACACGAGTAGGAATTCTGTGCCAACTACCCAGGAACTAAGTCCTCCCAGCACTCGGTCAACTGACCACAGCATCGTTCTCCACATCTAAAGACACGTGGTCTCCTCTGTTGTCCAGGCCAGGCTGATGCTCTCAGGACTCAGGACTGGCTATCCAGTGGTGAGAACTCTTCCACAGTGGGCCAGCCCCTCACAGGCCACTGCTCTTTGGCTTGCTTCTGGGCAGGGCCCACCCTCCAGGCAAAAGCGCTGTGGCACAGCATCCGCCTTCCCTCTACTCTCTACCATTCTGGACCTCACACAGGCACCAGTAGAAATACAGAGCATGGGTTTTGTGCCAGAAAGCCAGGCCAATTTAATGCTGCAAAGTCCTCGGTGAATTTAGCCCACAAATGCAGTAAAGGAGAAAAACTATGGCACTCTCATGAGATGTAGAAAAGCAATTCATAAAATCCGCTTCTGGTGCAGGCAAGATGGCAAAGGCTCTAGCTGCCAAACCTGAGAACATGAACTCAGTCCCCGAACCCCATGCGATGAGAGGGAACCGACTCCTAAACAACACCTGGCGTTAGTGTAACATATTTTTAAAAACCCACTTCTGCAAGAAGAAGAAGAAGAAGAAGAAGAAGAAGAAGAAGAAGAAGAAGAAGAAGAAGAAGAAGAAGAAGAAGAAGAAGCCATCAAACTTGGAAAGGAAAAACAACAACAACAACAAAAAACTAAAAACAAAAGATATCCCGAGTTACTGACAGACAACACATTAATTTTACATAGAAAGCCACGAAGAATCTGAAGATAGATTAGAATTAGTAAGTTTGACACAGATATTTTACACAAGGCCAATATTAAAAACCAATTGCTACCTATAAGCAAGAAACAGTCTTTAAAAAAAAAAAGAGCTGGGCAGTGGTGGCGCATGCTTTTAATCCCAGCACTCGGAAGGCAGAAGCAGGAGGATCTCTGTGAGTTCAAGGCCAGCCTAGTCTACAGAGTGAGATCCAGGACAGGCACCAAAACTACACGGAGAAACCCTGTCTCAAAAAATTTAAAAAAAAGGAAAAGAAAAGAAAAAAGAAAGGAAAAAAAAGTCACTTAATGGCATTAAAACATCAGATTTCTTACTGGTAAACCTAGTGTAAGAAGTTTATGTACAAAGCCATAAAACATTATTAAAAAAATTTAGTGACCTGAACCACGGCCTTGTCACTTAGCACATGTGGATGTGAGGCCCAGTGTCTGGTCCTAGGTGATGAATGAAGACTCATAACGGCACAGAACCCTATACACAGCGTCCCCAGATTGATCCCACAAAACCTGTGGGCCATCCACACAGGACAGGAAGGACATGTCCCAGCCCTGTGTGCGTGTTCACCACACGGACAATCCAGGTTAGCTGTAGACAGTGTGTAAAGTATCTGGGCTGCCGGGTGGGCAGTGGCCCTTGGGATGGGAACGGGCAGGGTGAGTGGAACATGTGTGGGCATATACCCACGGGCACCCACTGAGTTGGATTAGTTTGTTTTGTTTCCACGTTCTGTACTCAATAAAACAGGTAGGATTTTTTTTTTGCTTGTTTGTTCTTTATTTTTAATTAATTAATCTTAAATTTAATTAAAATTTTTTTGTGTGTGTCTGGGTGTTTCGCCTGCATATATGTCTGTATTAGCTGATGCCTGCAGAGACCAGAGGAGGGCATTAAATCCCTTGGAACTAGAGTTTCAGATGGTTTTGGAGCCACCATGGAGGCACTGGGAATAAAGAACAGGCCCTCTGAAGAGCAGTAAGTGCTCGTAAGAGCTGAACCACTCTCCAGCCCAAAGCCCCTTATATTCTACCCACAGGGTCTTACCATGCGCCAGGCTTTACTCTGGTCTTGACTACAGAGGTCGCCTTGTTCAGCCTCTCCCATGCTGGACTTACAGCCGTGTGCCATACACACGGCTTTGGGCAGTTTTCTTTTTCTTTTTGGTTTTTGTTTTGAGACAGGGTTTGACTATGTAGACGGGGCTTGTCTTGAACTCACAGAGATCCACCTGCCTCCGCCTCCTGAGTGCTGGGATTAAAAGTGTGTACCACCATGCCTGGTCTTGAGGCAGTTTTCAAAGCAGCCTCGGGTGTACAGGGTGAAGCAGTACTGAGGACAGGGGGCACGAAGGCCGCATGTCCGTGTCTATACCACACACTGTACTGCGTACAAGCAGTGTTGAAGGTGACCAATCTTAGACTTACTTGCCTCAGTAACTGGGAGCTAGGGGCTGGAGAGACGGCTTAGTGGATAAGAAGACTGGCTTCTCTTCCACAAGACCTGGGTTCAGTTCCCCACGCTGACATGGTGGCTCATAACCATCTGTAACTCCAGCCCAGGGGAGCCAATGTCCTTCTCTTCAAGCCCCCTTGTGTAGTGCAAGCATGTGGAGCATGAGTGCGCGCGCTGCGCGCAGCGCGCACACACACACACACACACACACACACACACACCCTCACACATTGAATAAATCAGAAAAAAAAAACAAAAACAAACAACAACAGTGACAGAACCCTGGGAGCTGGGAATGGTAGCGGACTTCTGCAATCTCAGCACTTGGTAAGAGGAAGTAGAATTCCTACAAGTTTGAGGTCATTATGGTTTATATGCCAGCCAGGACTATCAAGTGACACTTGTCTCAAATCAATAAAGAGCAAACAAATAAATAAATAAAAGGGTCATTCTTTTTTAAGTTCAATAGATTCAGCTCAACCTTTCTGGTAAGTGAATGTGTGTGTGTTTTGGGGGGTGGGGGTGGAGCTGACCGTCCAGGTCCACAAGGCAATATCTGTGATTTTTGTTCCCTACCCTTTCCACTTCAGTGTCAGCTCTGACCTGCCCAGAGCCTTGCCCACCCCTCTCCCCATTGGGTCTCCATAGTTTTCTCTTTTTTTCTTAGTTTTCTGGTTTTTGAGACACAGTCTCTCTATGTAGCCCTGGCTGTCCTGGAACTCACTCTGTAGACCTGGCTGGCCTTGAACTCACAGAGATCCGCCTGCCTCTGCCTCCCCGGTGCTGGGATTAAAGGGGTGCACCACCACACCTAGCTCCCTAGCTTTCTAAGGGGCTTTGCTGCTTCCCTTTGTACCCTGCCAACCATGGCCGGCCCAACACCTGCTGGAGAGGCCGTTGGAAAACCGTTATGAAGACAAGACAGAGCAAGCTGTGCCTATTGTCTCTCCAGTGGCCCCGGCATCAGCGCTGAAGCCCATTGCATCTCTTAGGCCTTCCTCTGTCACCAGACCCTCTGGGCTACAGCCTGAAGGCACCCCTCCCCTTGATGACCTCCCAGGCTGTCATCAGAAGCTCCCTTCCCATAGTTCCCTATGGACCTGGTGAGTACTGTCCTTTCCAATGTTGAACCCCAGTAGCAATAATAGCCTTGTCCTTCTGGAGGATGTGGCCCAGTTCATGGCAAAAGTCCCCATGGTAACTTCCCTAGTGATCAGTCTCCCACGTACACACTGGAGGGACCCTAGATGCCCCAAGGGTCTTAGGCCGGAGAGGGCCGTGCATGTGGGCAGGAGTTGGTCCCTATCAGGCTGGGCACCACCAAGACACGGCCAGGGCCAGGGGTATGCTGACGCACATTGCAAACAATTGCTGCTTCCTGTTCTTATGACATAGAAAAAACAGGATGCAGAGAGGTGTTCATCTGAATGAATGAGATAAGCAAGTTCTGTGACATTCTGCAAAGCCACAAGAGGGTAAGCTCCAGGGAGTGGCTATGGCAAGCACCCCCTGGGCAGGGACACCACGTAAGAGCTCCAGAGCCAAGAAGCCAGAGGAGCACAGTGCTGACTTTGGGGGCCTTCCACCTCTCTTCTGGCTGCTTTGAGGACCTTTTATACACACCCCCTGATGGTCTCTGGCCCCACCCCTCCCCAGACCTGGGCCTAGGTCATGCCCAAGTTCACAGCTGTTGCTGTAAGGACATCCTGGGCTTGCTGGCAGAAGGTCTCGCTGGCAAGTCTGGGACAGCAAGACAGATGGCCCCTGGCCAGAGCCTGACCTCTGACCCCAGGCCCTGCTTCACAGGAACACATGGTGGAGGAGGAAAAGCTACAGCCTAGGGAAACAGACTCACTGAAGTTCACAGCAGACAAATCACAGACTCTTCAGAAGCGCCATGTCTAGTCCTGGGAATGTCTGGCACAAGGGCCCAGTGACAATCCGTACGTGTTTAGGGGGGTCCTGGGAACTTAGGGTTGACCACTGATGTCTTCCCAGCTGTCTTCATGCTTATACTAACATGGCTCTAAGAGCTGTAAGAGAGGCCCTGAGACGGCCCACGGGAGGATGGGGCTAGGCATGGGGACATTGGGTGGTAGCACAATGAACGCCACGTTATCCTTTAAGCTCTGAGCTGGCTCAGCCACCTACGCTTTGAGGACTTCAAAAACCCAGGCAGGGACTCTTGCTGCCAGGATGCCTCTCAAAGTCAACTCCATTAACATCACACAGTCAGGGTAGGTGGTAGGTAGCATGGAACCTTGTGTCTGGGAGCTTGGGTGGTGATTGTCCAGGCACCGTGGCTGAGGATGGCTGTGTTCTACTGGATACCTGACTGCCTCAAAGGATCCTACGGCACACAGCCTCTACAGAGCCACCCAGAGCTGGGCTCACCTCTTGCCAGACTCTGCTCTCTGGGTCTGAACTAACAGCAACCAACACAGCAGTCTGTTGGCTGTTCTGCCTCACAGCAGAACCTAGCCTGGTGCTCCATCATCAGGGCTGCTCGATGGACAGAGTTGATGGGAGGCATCAGGGCCCAAGAAGGGCAGTGCCATCCCTTCAGAGAGCTACACTCTGGTATCAGCTCCCAGGCTCCCCGGACTCCGGGTACACAGGTCCTCTACCAAGGCTAGTTCTGTCTGTAGTCCAGTCCCTCTTTGGTCTCTGTTCTAGCCATGTCTACTGTGCTGTAGACAAGTGTCCCCACGCTCAGGTAGGTGGCGATGTAACTGGTGAGGAGAGACCAGCAGGCAGCACGTGACCACCCATATGTCCCCGAGGGAGCTGCCCGATCTGAGGCCAGCGGCCAGAACTCAGCATCTGCAGCAGGAAGCCATCCTCACTTCTCAGTGCTCCGGTCCATAGCACTACTGCTGGCCACAGTCTCACTGCTCGATGCACACTACCAAACATACACTGTCATGCACTACACACTGGACACTCACCAGCCAAGGTCATACAGTGCTCGCTGTACACTGGCCGGCCATGATCACATACCATTCACTACGTACCAGCTGGCCACAGTCACACACAGCTCACTGTGTAGTCTCTGGCCACCATCACAGTACCTACTGTACACCAGCCGACTATGACCACTTACTGTCCATCGCGCACCCACTGGCCACAGTCACACACAGCTTGCCGCAAAACCGCTGGCCACGGTCACATAACACTCAGTGTACACCAACTTGTTTCATACCTGCTGCTGCCTGGCCCTGTCCATGGAGCCAAAAGCCTGCAACAGAGCCGGTGTGTGCCTGAGCCCCCTGCTCTACAAAGGTGCCGTGCCCATTCACTCAGTCAGGTGGAGAAGGAGAAGGAGGCTGGAGGGCCATGGAAGAGACAAAAGAGATGCAATAGAAAAACTCTAGCTGCCAGGATGGGGTTAGATTCGGCAGAGAAGAAGAGGAGCATCAGGACCAGGGGATACACACAAACATAAAGACCCAAGTTCCATCCCTAGCACCTATGTGAAGGGCCGAGTGTGCTAATGCAAGGCTATAATCCTCGTACTGGGGAGGTAGAATGACCCCTGGTGCTTTGCTGGTCAGCCTAGTCAAACGGTGAGCTGCAGGTTCAGTGAGAGACCCTGTCTCAAAAAATAAGGTGGAAGCCAGGTGTAGTGGTGCATACCTTTAATCCCAGCACTTGAAAGGCAGAGGCAGGAGGATGTCTTTGAGTTCAAGGCCAGCATGGGCTACATATAGAGTTCCAGGACAGCCAGAGCTACACAGTGAGACCCTGTCTCAAATGAAGCAAGTTGGAAAACAGCTGAGGAAAACGTCTAACTCTGGCCTCTCTAGAAATACACACACATATGTGTGTGCACCCTCATGCATATGTGCGCATGTATACACCCCTCAGGTCTACTTGCAATCTGGGGAAAAGCTGAAGGGAGGGGAAAAATCCACTGACACTTGGCAGAAGGCAGAAGAGAGGTACAATGTAGTAAAAGCTACACACAGCATCTAAGGACCAGAGAAAAACGCGAACCTTTCTTCAAGGGCCCCTTTCATAGCTGCACCAACAACACCCCAGCCACCTGTTATTCTCAGAGCACAGACCTGCCATGTCCCTCTCCACCACGGCCCAAGGCCCCAGGAAGGCCGATCCAGACTACAAAGACCTGTCTATCTACAGAACTCCTCATGCATGGCGCCTGTATCCCCAGGTGAGAGGCCTGAGGAAGGCAGGTAGGAGCCATGTCCCCACCCTGGCTTGTCCAGCACCTGTAGCATCCCATGGTGCCTCTGCCTACTAGGACAGTCATGAGATCAACACATGAAGAAGGTCAAATCCTGTCCAGCAGAAGGACATCTGGGCACTTACAATCAGGTTTCATAGCACCTTAGGCCAGATGTTGGGTACCAGGAGAGTACCAGAGCACTCAGATAAACTATGAACAGTAACACTCAACAAAAATGACAAGAGGATCTTTGTGAAGCCAAATAGGCACATTCTGATGCTTACTGGGAAGGGCAGACAGGAGAACAAAGAGCAGAGAAGTGTTTTCAGTTTTACCAGTCAACACCCCGTGGGACAGCCTGTTAATGCAAGAGAACACACCATAAGGGCAGAGAAGAGCCAAGGAAAGACCGAGAGACAGTTGGAGTTGGCCTGGGAAGGAGGTCTCTCATTACTCATTGGCTATCATCAGGATATCTGAGTGGTCTGGGGCAAAGAGTTGAGCCCAACCTCATACTGCACAGGAAAAAAAAAAAATTCCATCTGGTCCACCTCAGACAGCATCTTGTGCTGGGTGATTTTACATAAACTAATTTTCTTCATATTCACAAAGCAATGGAGCAACATATTGATAATATCACTACTGTTCAAAACAAAAAATCAGAGAGGTCAGGTAACTTGTCCTTGGCCACACAGCAAGGACCACAGCCAGCGCTCTGCTAGCAGTGCTCTCTGTGGCCAGTTCTTGCAGTTTTAGGGAACCAGCTTAAACTCCTTCCTATGACCCCAGGGATGGAAAAGCTTCAGCTAGGCCTGGGCAGGAGCTGGATCAGGGTACATTGGACCCTCATTTGAGACAGCCTGAGTAGAGAAAGGGAGAGCCGCTCCAACACCAGCTGAAGGGTGGTTGACTCCAGGGGAACTTAAGTGTGGGGAGGAGACAGAGAGCTCAGCAAGAAGCAGGAGGAGCTAAAGGGAAAGGCATGGAGGAGGGAGGGCTGGCCAGACCCTGATGTGTGTCTGCTGGAGGCCATCCTAGCTGCAGGTCTCTCAGTTGAACTAGACACATGGGTAGGTCAGGTAGATTAAGTTCATGTCCTGTACCGGGACATGGCCTGAGGTCCTTGTCTACCTGCAGATGACCTCAGGATAGGTGAGCAGAAAGGTCAGAGGAGGCGCTGGCCCGCCACTCTTAGGCCCTGGCTGGACTCCGCATGAGACAGACGGAGGCGTGGCAGACACACAGGTTAGCGCGTCTGGGATGGTGATGTCTTATCTCTCCAGGGACATTGTCTCACTGCTGCCCAAGGGCCTGGGACCCCTCTACTGGCTTTGATCTAGCCTCCTAGCCAGAGCCAACTTCCTAGATACTGTGACCTAGTTTAGAGACTGTCATGAAGAAAGTTAGGATCGGGTGGCTGCCAGAGTGAATGAGGCATTCTGGGACTCCTCAAGTCCGTATGTAAGATGACAGCTCCTGGCTTGATGACACCCAGGCCCAGGCCTCTAGCCTTTCAGGACCCAGGCCATCCACCAGGGCCGCTGGACATTGCAGGAAGTGCTTTGGTGTCAAGGCAGGGTGGGAGCAAGGAAACAAACCAGTTTTCGGTTCCCATACGCAGATCTTGGCCGGGCCCTTGTTTACAGGCATGTCTCCAAGTCCCTTCTCCTCATCCCTCTTGGCAGGATGGATAAAATGCCTTTATGTCATGTCAGAGCCGTGCAGATAAGGACTCGCTGAGAGAGCAGTACCAGGCACAGAAAATGTTCCCTATACTCCCCCAGCCTCAATTTCTCCAGTCTTGCTCAGACTCTATCCTGCATGGTCTTAAGGTGGACAAGTGGGGAGAAGGGAGGGATCCCAGAAGAACTGACCACCCCATCAGCTTGGAGGACAGGCCTGTCATAAAGCCAAGGTACAAACACTCTTGAGCATGGCGCTGCTCGCGTCCCAGCCAGGATGGTCCTATGCACAGTAGTTCTCTTTTGAAAACTGAAGTGGTGACACTTTAGGAAGAAACAGGAGGCCTGAGTACAGCTGGTGGTGTGGAGAGCCCAGCCCTCCACTGCTGAGAGCCCCTGGGCTCCCAAGGCGTTGCCCACAAGAAATACAGTAACCGTCCTTTTGCCATTTCAAGCTCCAAACCGTGAGGTGGTAGGTGTGATTCTTAGCTTAGGAGGACGAAAAGGATGGCCCTTTGTCAAACTGCAGCGAACTTGTAAGAATACCACGGAATTCCTAAGAAACCTGTGAGCTCCTTGAATCTGCTGGAGGTGGGCATTGCCCTGCCCCCAAGACAGGCATCAATGCCTTGCCTGGGCACAGTGAGAACCGCAGCCCTCATGTCCCAACTAGAAGAAGCTGAACCTTATTGCCAAGACTGTGCCTGAGTAGATCTGTCTACATACAGAGCCATCTGATCTGTGGCTCAAGGACGCAGCCTTTCCTGAGGCCCGAGATGACCCCAATCATAGGAGTCCTGGACCTCCTAGGCTCACAGGAGCCTAGGCTGTCATTACTGAGGAGAGGTCCTCAGATAGGAGCCTACGGGGTCCCAGGGAAACCCCTTACCACCCTTGTGCAGAGACAAGGCACTACCATACTGAACCCCCCCCCCCCACACCTCTACTAAACACATTCAGCTGGACTTGGGCATCTTAGGGCACAGGCTCATCTGCAGAGCAGCGTGTGCCAACAGAGGGAACACCAAGGGGCCATTAGCAGCAGGGTCTTTAGTAGCAGGCTCCCCAGCAGCAGTGAGCATTTCAGACTCTCCGGCAGTGGGGTCTTCGGAAGTGGTATCTCTGGCAGCGGGGCCTCTTGGGTCCATCCCGGCAGGGTTGAGGTTGGAGGCACTCAGCTGGAGAAATGAGAAACTAGGAGAAGAGGGCAATAATGTCCTTGGTTCCATAAAGGCTGGGGAATCTGTCTTGCAGCCCTGGGAGGTGGCAGAAGGGCTCTGGAACTTCATAGCATAAAGGAGCAGGGACCTAACTAGACCACGAGCACAGGTGATCAGGGCAGTGACGGGAGAGACAGAGGAACTGCCCCTGCCACAGTGTCTCAAGCCCAGGAGAGGGTTCAGGGGCTGAGAGAAGCTGCATCTGGCCCGCAGCCATTGTGACCCTCTACCTCCAGCATCCGTATCGACGTTGCTCCTCAGGGAAGAAGCCCCTCCATTAGATGCTAAGCCACTACTGTCACAAGCTGTCACCCTGGACTGCTGGCTTTACCTTTGAGGGCCTTGGTTTCCTTTGGGACACTTGAGGGGCCCGCTCTAAAGCCAGCTCTAAGCCCAGGCTGGCTACAACCACGGCATTCCCAGGGCAGGGAATGCAGGAGCGCTGTAAATGGTTTCACTGAAGACTGTTCCACAAGACTGTAAAGAAGACGTTCTCTCTAACTGCAGCTCCAGTCTGCCTTCCACACAGTCGATTGCGGCCGGCTTTCTGGATCCTGACTAAAGCGTGTAGCAGGGAGCTAGCTGCTTCTCCTAGTCCCCACTTGAGGCAAGTACTGCCGCCGCCGCCGCAGTGACATCAGACACTGTGCTGGGGTCTGAAACTGCAGCCAGTACTGAGCTCACAAATCTTTTTTTTTTTTTTTTTTTTTTTTAAAGATTTATTTATTGTGTATACAATGGTCTGCCTGCATGTATCCCTGCAGGCCAGAAGAGGGCACCAGATCTCATTATATACAGTTGTGAGCCACCATGTGGTTGCCGGGAATTGAACTCAGGACCTCTAGAAGAGCAGTCAGTGCTCTTAACCTCTGAGCCATCTCTCCACCCCCTAAGCTCACAAATCTAACTCCTTTTCCGTCTTAGCGCGTATGCCCTGTGGCTGTAACTTTTGCAGTGTGAAGTTGGACGGCAGAACTAGCCTAGATTTCGTTCACAGTTTTACGGAAAGGGAGTTCTTAGCGTTGCTCTTGGCTACCTCGAGACTTTTATTTAGTGAAATCTCCTACCTTTTCACTTAAAGGAAGCACTTTATGCTTCTCTAGCATTTTGTAAAGGTCAGATTACCATCCTCATACTTTGGGGACACGACTGAATAGAATAAAGGTTATTGAATGCAAATTATGATCAGTATGAAAACTTAGCTGGCTAGTGAGAGCCAACAAGCAGGTAGCATGTCCTGTGTAGACACACCGGACAAAAGGGTGGGCTGTACCCCAGTGGAGATGTGGATTTCTTCAGTTAACTCAGAATCGCATCTAACTTCAAAGTGGTCAACTGTTAATTTGTGGAATTTTCCATTTCCCGTGTTTTGGCCACGGAGACCACCAAAACTGCAGGAAGCAGAGCTAGAGATAAAAGGATGCTGGATTTACACTCATGTTTCTAAATTATCCACTCACATGGTTATTTCTTGGGTTTCTAGTTTATGTGTTATCGACTACTTCCTGTACAAGGCGAGAATTCACTTGTCATTGTATTGGCTGACTTGAAGTCACAGCCCGGAAGGGCTCTTTAAGACCTGCTGCCACTCCTCACCCACTGTGACAAAGCACATCCTGGAGCATGGCTCTCAGCTCAGCTGCCAGTGCAACAAGGTTTCTCCATATCTCTGCTCTGGCCAGGATGGCCCTTCCACAGCTTAATGCTGGACATTGTACTTTAGGCCAGCAATTCCCGGAGAAGAAGCAGTGCAGGACCTTGCTTCCTGACGGCCATTCTCAAGGAGGTCATAGATACTGTCTGTGTGTGAGTCATCTCCAACCCAAAAGCCAAGCAGGTCGTGCGTCTAAGAGCAGTGCTCTGTAGGAAGGGCCCTCAGGAAGCCCTCGTGGGCTTAAGACAAGACTTCCAAGTCTCCCGGGGGAAGCTATGTATAAAGGACAGCCTAGGGTCCAGGTCAGTCAAGAGGAAGGTTCTCGACTAACAACAGAATGGCCAGAAAACCAGCTAGAAAGGGAATTGTCTTCTAGAGTAAGTCAGTGCCCTTCACAGGATGATAGTAGAATCCAGAGTCTATAAGGTTTAATTAAAGATAATGAGTTCAGCCAGGCATGGTGGTTCATGCTTTTAATCCCAGGACTTGGGAGGTAGAGACAGGTAGATCTATGTGAGTTCAATGCCAGCCTGGTCTACAAAGTGAGTTCTAGGCCATCCAGGATTACACAGTGAGACCTTGTCTGAAACAAAACAAGAAGGAAGAGGAGGAGGAGAAGTTTGCCTTAGTCTGGTGTGGTGTCACATGCTTTTAATCCCAGAGGCAGAGGTAGAGGTGGTGTCACATGCTTTTAATTCCAGAGTTCGAGGCCAGCATGGCCTACAGAGCAAGTTTCAGGACAGCCAGGGCTGCACAGAAAAACCCTGTCTCAAAAAACAAACAAACAAAAAAGATCAGCTCAAAATAAAAAAATCAGGAGATCTAGAAATACGTAGGAAAATATGTCTTATTACAGGCAAGATAGATCACAGAACAAAGTTCTGACATGAATTAGCAAAGACCTGAGCACAGCTGTATACATGTTTAAAGATGAACTGAAAATATACTCAAGAAGTCAAAGGAAAATATGGTCTCAATGAGCAGAGAGGAGAAATGGAAATTATATGAAATTATATGGAAAACTAAATGGGAATTCTCAAAAAAAGAAAGGGAGAGAGAGAGAAAGAAAAAGGAAGAAAGGAAGGAAGGAAGGAAGGAAGGAAGGAAGGAAGGAAGGATTACCAGGGTCTGGGGAGGTGGCCCAGTGAGCAAATGCCTGCTGTACAATCATGAAGACCTGAGTTTAGGTCCCCAGAATTCATGTAAAAGCTAGGTGTGATGTCATGCGTCTGTGACCCTAGGGCTAAGGGGCCAAGACAGGTAGAACCAGAACCAGCTAGCCAACAAGTCTGGCCAGGTGGTGACTCCAGCTTCAGTGAAGACCCTGTCTCAAAAAATAATTTTGAGGGCCAGTGAGACGGCCCAGCTTACAAATAAAGACTCTTGCTGACAGGGCCAACAACCTGAGCTTGATCTCTGAGACCCACATGGTGGACAGAGAGAAGTGCCTGGGCAGGGCACTCCCTCTTATTCAGAAATTAGTAACCTAGAATACAATGTCCAGTGTTGAGATGTAGGAGGGCCAGCCTGGCGTTGGTCAGTTATCTCTGTGGGCAGAGCAGAGACGTGGAGAAACCTTTGGCACATTAGCTCTTCAGCTGAGAACCACACTCCAGAATACACATGACAGCTAAGACAAGGTGTGGCAGTCTGAATGAAATTGGCCCCATAAACTCATAGGGAGTGGCACTGCTAGGAGGTGAGGCTTTGTTGGAGTAGGTATGGCCTTGTTGAAGGAAGTGTGCCACTGTTGGGGGCAGGCTTTGAGGTTTGCTATGCTTAGGATACCGCCCAATGTCTCAGTTGACTTCCTATTGCCTGCAAGACATAGAACTCTCAGCTACGTCTCCAGCACCATGTCTGCCTGCATGCAGCCATGCTTCCTGCATGATGATAACAGACTGAACCTCTGAAACTGTAAGTGAGCCCCTCCCAATTAAATGTTTTTCTTTATAAGAGTTTCTGTGGTCATAGTGTTTCTTCACAGAAATAGAAATTCTATCTAAGACACAAGGTGTCCTCTGACCGCCCCAACTCACACACAAATAAATATAATAAAAATATTTTAAAAATAAGGTAGAGAGAGCATGAGAGGAAAGACCCCCAAAGTTGAGCACCGGCAAAAGCATACACAAACACGTACACCCACATGCACCTATGAGTGCACACACACACACACACACACACACACACACACACACACTACACACCTCCACCAACCCTCCCACAAATTTTAAAAAATTCATTATTGCCAGGCAGTGTTGACACACGCCTTGCACTCAGGAGGCAGAGGTAGGTGGATCTCTGTGAGTTCGAGGCCAGCCTGATCTACAAAGTGAGTTCCAGGACAACCAAAGCTACACAGAGAAACCTTGTCTCGAAAATCAAAAAATTCAAGACAAACAAAACAAAAAGCATTGTGACTGAAAAGTTCAGTGACAGCTCAACATTCAGTTGGAGATGGCAGGAGTCAGTGAATCTGAAGGCAGATGAACAGACCTAAGGTCTCAGCGGAGAGTGAAGGAAGACTGCCACCAGATCCCCACAGCCAGTCTGCACACCTATCACCTTTGGTACTCTGCCAGCATCACATCTCTCCTAACACATTCACACAGTTGCACACCTCTTGTCAACTTTTGCACAGCCTCATGCTCTGTCCTACAGCAATCTGGACAGCTACTGCCTAGGTCTGCTATGTACATTAAAAACTCATGCACACACACCAATGATTAACAAAAAAACAGCAGAGAACCACAGGCTTCTCTTGCAATCAGAGGCAGAACCAGGGACGAGTGTAACTATGTACAGGAGAACCTAATCCGGTGTGGTTACACTTCCTGAGAGTTCCAGAGCCAAGGCCATCCTCAGAACTTCCCTCAGGGTCCTCTCAAGAGATCATGTTGGGCAAAGGGGGAGTGGGACATAGTCCCTGGTCTCTCATGGGTTGGAGGATTCTAAAACCACTCTAGAAAACTCACTACTAGTACAGCCCCATACCAACAGCACAGTCTTTCTATGCAAAGGCCACAGACACCCATTAGGAGCTGGTCTCTGGGCCCCTCTGCTGGCCAAGCCCAGTGTTTCCTCCCAGTCACTCTACCTCAGCAGGATCACACTGTTCAGAGGCTTGGTTGGCTGAAAGTTACTGTCGCCCCAGAGCACTTTCCTGTCTGTCCGCCCAGGCAACTCTCTACCAGGCGGGTCCTGCCCTCAGCTAGTTACTGTGATAACATACAGCAGAGCATGGGAACAACAACCCAGGGCCCAGTTCATCTGCCCGTCCTAACTGAGGCAGAATCTGACCTCCCAGGGTCCATTGAGAACAGTGCCCTGCCCAGTACCTCTCTGTTCCTTCTCTTTGCACCCTTAGGGCCACCTTGGGCTGGCTCTGTTTGGAAGAGGCATCAGGCTAGGAGGCATCCCTGGGAGACAAGGTGGATTCCTCCTGTCCTCCTGCTGGGTCTGGTATGGGGCATGACCGTGGGGTGAGGAGTGGGAGACCCCTGGTTCAGAGTCTCGAGACCTGGCTTTGAGTGGGTTCCCAGATCCCTCTGTATTCTGACTTGCAGCAGGCATGGGGTAGGATCTGATCTCAGGTTGTCTCCAGGTCCCTCAGCCCCTAACACCAGGGTTACATGTGACTCTGGACTTGCTACATAGCCTGGGGGACAAGGGGAAGGAAGAGCGGCAGAGGAAACCTCAGGACCCTGGCTTTCTCTCCCCCTCAGAGAGAAGGTAAAGGCACAGTCCCAGGGCCCCAGGCTACGCCTACTCAGAGGAACGGGGATGCTTAGGCAGTGACCTCTCAGGCCTGGCTCTAAACCCAGAAGACCTCACTCCTACCTGGGCAGAGAGATCAGTTGCTTCCCAGGGAACTTCTGGAGCCGCTAGACTGTACAGGTGACTAACTGGTGCTCCTCTCCCAAGGTGGGGCCACACTGGGGAACTCTGGGTGTCTCCTCACTCCAAGCTGCCCTTAAAATGCAGGAGCCAAAGCCAGTCATGGGGGACGAACCTTCAATTTCAGTACTCAAGAGTTAGAGGCCAGCCTAGTCTACATAGCGAGTTCTAGACCAGCCAAGGCTACACAGTAATACCTTGTCTCAAAACCCCAAACCCCAAACACCAGCAACAAAACAATATACATACAAAAACAACTGGCCTCCAGCTCCTGAAGCTATACATTAAAGATGACAAGGCCAGAGGGCACCTTTGGCCACAGGGTGCAGTGGTGGCCTTTCTCTCCCCTGATGTAAGCAGCTGAAGGAAAGCTCTGAAACAGGGAGCCCCACAGTCGGGAGAGATGCCAGCTGCCACCAAAGGAGCAACAAGATGCCAGCAGACTGGTAACGCCACGGCCATGTGGCAACATACAGATTAATAGGAATGGGATGCGTTAAGTTACAAGACCTGGCTAGCAAGAAGCTGAAGCCATAGGCTGTACAGTTTGTAATTAATATAAGCCTCTGAGTGATCATTTTATTAGCGGCTGTGGGACCGAGTATGGGAGAGATTCGTCCAGGCCACAGAGACTGAGAAACTTTCAACTACACTGGCTCATCTTCCAGGTGCAGCCTGAAGGCTGGTAGATGTGGCAGGTGGGGCTAGAGGATGGGTGGGCTTCAGGGGCCCCTCCAGATTTCTAGGTTCAGTTGGGGTGACAGCAGGGTGATGACCAAAATGTGGGCCCTGTGAACAGTCTCTGACCCCATCTTCCGGTTTAACCAATCTTCTCTCTTCTAGACCCCAGAGGTTGGTGTGGGATATGAGGCAGGTAGGTTGGGCAATGCAGATGTCAGCACCCCAGAAAGCCTTGTCTCCCTCCACAGGAAAGACTTTAAGGCTGATGCTAAGCACCCCAACACCCAGCATGTTGCTCTCTCTGCGCCATGACAAGGACAGAATAAGAGAACACATAGGTGACGTTCTTATGTCATTTGCATGTGGGAATATTTTGGGTAATTTGGAGTCAGAACATACTATTAAAATTAATTTTGGAGCTAGAAAGATGATTTCCCAGTTAACTGCTTTTCCGGAGGAACTGAGTTTGATTCCCAGCACCTACTGAGTGACTCATGACTTCTTATAACTCCAACCAGGGGATCTGGATTCTCTTGTGGTCTCTGCAAGGACCTGCACCCGTGTGTGTATACACATACATATACACACAATTAAAAAGAAATTAATTTCATTCATTTCTTTCTTTTTTTAGTGTATGTCTTAGTTAGGGTTTCTATTGCTGTGAAGAGACACCAAGACCACAGCAACTCTTATAAAGGAAAACATTTAATTGGGGTGGCTCCCTTACAGCTCAGAGATTCAGTCCATTATTATCATGGTGGGACATGGGTGTGCAGGCAGACATGGTGCTGTAGAAGGAGCTGAGAGTTCTATCTACATCTTGCAGGGAACAGGACGTGAACTGTCTCAGTGGGCGTAGCTTGAGCATATATGAGCCCTGCCTCCACAGTGACACACTTCTTCCAACAAGGCCATACCTACTCCAACAAGGCCATACCTCCCATTAGTGTCACTCCCTTTGGGGACCATTTTCTTTCAAACCACCAGAATATACTATTAGAAAATCTGGAATCACACATGTGTTGTGCCCAGAGACTGGACCCCTAAAGACCATCAAGAAACCAATTCCAGTTCCAGGGAATCTGACACCCTCATACAGATATACATGTAGGCAAAACTCCAAAGTACATTAAACAAATCTTTAAAAAAAAGAGAGAGAGACCAAATCCAATGCAAAAGCAAAGTGTCTTTTATTGCAAGTTAACTTGGGCCTCTCAGTCCGTCTGACACAGAAACAGATCAGGAGAGACCCGGAGTAGCAAAAGGGCAGGGTTTTTATAGGGGGTAAAGTAAGGGGTGAGGGATCTTGGGGTCTACAGACTACATAGGAACAGACTCAGGATTGGTTCATGCAAATGCCAATCATGTTAGTAACTTTTAATTGGCTAGGGTTAGTTGGGGGTTTGTCAGAGCTACAGTTTTCCGTTTTGGGGGCAGGCCTGGGTAAGTCCCAGGCTTGTCCTTGAGCTGCTGTGGAGGCCGCATAGCCTAGTACGCACTGACTGTGGGGGCTGGCTCAGTGGCCCAGGTTTGGCGTGTCCTATCTCCCTTGTCCCTGTGGTCAGGGGCACCAGAGATGAATTGCCCTTTGTTCTTAGCTCTCCCAGAAACTGCTTGCTCAGTCCCAGGAAACTGAAATTAAGACCTGATCTCTGAGAGAAGACTGAGCAGCCTGTTATGGCGTCTGGTTGGTGCTCTCAACATGTAGTTCAATTATTCCTGTAGATGTGCCAGGTTTGTCTGAGGAATATGGTGCCATGGCTGGCTGTCTCCTACTGAAGGTCCAGTGCCTTTTCCTCATAACAAAACCCTATGTGGCCACCAACCCTCTCAGTACCACAGAGGAAAGTGACCGATTGCTGTATCTCCAGATTCCAGCGGGACAGAGCTGATATCCAGAACCTACTAGGAACAGCACCCACCAACCCTCAGACTCCAGAGGCACCAGGGCAGCCAGGCCAAGGTAGCTATTGAGGAGACTGGCTGGCACAGCTGGGCCTCTGCAGCCAGGCTGGCTCAGGCCTCCTCTGCAAACAACACTACTTACTTACAAACTCTCACCCTGTTCCTGCATGCATCTCAGAAACTTCCTGCAGTTTATCAACATAATTCACAGTAGCGTTTCCCTTCTGAAAGTGCATGCTCAGTACACGATTCAACTAAAGAACATTTCCTCACCTGCCAGAGACCACCCCACACCCCATCAGCAATGCCTCCTCTCCCTCATCTTTTAGCTCCGTCGGATATCTACGAATTTACTTATTCTGGATATTTTCCACGAACAGGATCATAGAGTATCTGTGTTTTTATGAGTGACTTATCTCCTCAAAGTCCACTCATGCTATGTCAGAATCTCATGCCTTTTGATAGTTAGATAATTATATGGATGGACCATGCATTTATCATTCAGTTATCAGACATTTGGGTTGTTTCTTTTTTTTTTTCCTATTATAAACACTGTCACTATGAACACTTGTATATATGTTTTGTTTGCTTCCTTGTTTTTATTTTTATTTCTTTGAGACAGTGTCTTCCTATGTAGCTGAGGCTGGCCTGTGATTCACTATCCTCCTGCATCAGTCTCCCCAGTGCTAAGACGATGCCCAGCTTGTCTCCCAGTTTGTGTGGATACATTTCCATTTATCTGAGGAATCATTGGACTATTTTTCACTGTGATGGTGGTATCCTTTTAGACTTCCATTTGCAGTACACAGGGCCCACTTCCCCACAGTCTCACCCACACTTATTAATGTCTTTCTGTGAGATTCCCAAGCTCAAGGCTCGAGAGCTGAGGTCTCCTCTTCAGTGAAGGCCCTTGCTCCTCCGGGCTGTAGCTGGGTTGCACCAGGCCTTGCCCTCAGTGAGTACACCGGAAACGGGTGACATCGGTGCTGCCTGGGACAGAGCTGTCTCATGGACACAAAGGAGACACTAGAGGTGCCCTTCCACTGCTTACTCCATCTGCACTCTAGACCCTGCAAGGCCAGAGGAGGAGAGGCTAAATGACCCCAGACCCCGTTCACCTCCTAAAGGGAAACTGAGGCTTGGCCTCCGATATGGGCTTTCTTAAAAAATTATTTATTTGTACTTTATGTACATTGGTATTTTGCCTGCATATATGACTGTGTGAGGGTGCAGATCCCCTGGAACTGGAGTTACAGACAGCTGTGAGCTGCCATGTGGGTGCTGGGAATTGAACCTGGGTCCTCTGGAAGAGCAGCCAGTGCTCTTAACTATTGAGCCATCTCTCCAGCCCCAAGACATGGGATTTTGAAGCTGCTATAGCAGTTCCCTTGGACTCTTCAGCAAACATGGAGACAAGGGCCTGCATCCCACTGGACTTCTATAATCCACACTCCTTCTTCAAGATTTATGAGTGAATTTGAAATCATTCCCAGAGGATGCCCTGACACTCAAATGGTAGTCACACAAGGACTAAGGACCCACATAGAGTCAAAACTCATGTGTCTGTCTAACTGGAATGCCTCTGGACAGGACATCATGACTACAGCTACCCAACAGGGGCCCTGTCCACTTAAACATAGCTACCTGGCCATTATATTGATCCATGTGAACTGTATGGAGAGCACATCATACATGCTCAGGAGTAAGTCACTGTAACTGACATTGGGGGTGCATCAGAGAACAGGAGGAAACCCTTGTAGAACTTGGGACAACCATGCCACATAAGAAAGTGGGCTGTCGGGGCTGGAGAGATGACTCAGCAGTTAAGAGCACTGGCTGCTCTTCCAGAGGTCTTGAGTTCAATTCCCAGCACCCACATGGTGGCTCACAACCATCTGTAATGGGATCAGACGCCTTCTTCTCTCTGATGCTCTCTTCTGTCATGCAGGCACTACATGCAGGCAGAGCACTCATATACACAAATAAATAAATCTTTAAGAAAAAGAAAGTGGGCTGTCTTAATTTGCTACTGCTGTGCAGACACCATGACCAAAGCAACTTACAGAAGAAAGAATTTACTTGGGGCTTACAGTTCTAAGGATGAGTCCATGACCACCAGGACAGGAGTATGGTGACAGGTAGGCAGACATGGCACTAGGAGCAGTATTCGGGAGCTTGACCCGCAAGCATGAGGCAGGGTGAGAGCTAACTGGGAATGGTGAAGGCTTTGTGAAACCTCAAAGCCCAACCCGTTACACACCTCCTCCAATGAGGCCACACCTCCTGGTCCTTCCCAAACAGTTCCACCAACCGGGGACCAAGCATTCAAACATATGCGACTATGGGGGTCATTTTCATTCAAACCACCACATGGGCTATGGACCAGTCTAGGAAGTGTGTGATCTTTGGAAAAGAAAATGGGCAGGTGGGTGAGAAGGCAGGGATGGAGGTTAAGATGGCCTTCAGGAAGGGACGGACACTAAGTAACAAAAGGGAACAGAGCCCACAAGGGAGAGTGCCAGCCTGCTCAGGGACAATACAGTGTCTGGGGACTGGGGCAGATGGCTGTACCAGAACCTAAAGAAGGCAGGTTAGGCCAGGAACTGAGGCGCACACCTTTAATCCCAGCATTTGAGAGGAAGACACAGGTGGATCTCTGTGAGTTCAAGGCCAGCCTGATCCTCAGAGCAAGTTCTAGGACAGCCAGGGCTACACACAGAGAAGCCCTGTTTAGAAAAACCATAAAGGAGGAGGAGGAGGCAGGTTAGCAACCACCCACTCCAGACAGTAAGTTTAGGGAAACTCAGCCCACAGAGGAAGGCCAAGGGACACAAATTCTGAGATTACAAACTCTGCTAAGCATCACCAGCTGGCTGACACCATCCACGTGACCTCATTCAGTTCTCATAAAGGCCTTCCCAGCACAGAATTGATCACTGCTATTGTTACACATAAGGATGAAGTGGATGAAAAGTTAGGTAGCTGTTCCAGGGTCACACAGGAAGGAGAACCAGCTGTAACTCTGAGCAAAGGAGACCAACAACCAGGCAAGGAAGGCGAATGAGCCCTGAATCTAGTTACTTGGGTTGGGTGCTATGGTGCTGAATCTTGTGAGTCAACCTGGCTAAGCCATGGTGCTCCAATACATGGTCAGGGAGGAAATTTCAGGAGAGATTTGTATCAGCAGCTTTGGGGAAGGCGGGTGACCCCTAATACCGTGGGTGGGCTTCATCCAAGCAGAATGTTTGAAGGTAGACATCAACCTCCATATGTCCTGCAGGGTCCATATTGGGCCGCCCCACCTGTTCAACTGGTAATTTTTCTGGGCAGCTGTGATCACACAGGGCAAAAGGCACGTGGAAGAAGACCCAGTCCCGCTGGCCACACTCGCAAGGGGGAGGAGCAGGCAGGCCAGCGCCCACTACCGGAGAAAGGCCTTGTGGCCTGCACCACCATTGACCAGTAGGCCTACGCCAGACTCCGAGGCCCCAGCCCGGCTTCCGAGGGCCCTGGCTAGTCACGCGGCAGCCAGTCCTGCCTAGCCTGTCGCTCCCGGAGCCGTCAAGCCCATGCGGTCACTTCCGAAGGACACGCACTGGGCGAGGCTCTGCCAATCCTGGGCTGCTCTATCCGTCAGGCCGCCCACCTGGCCTGAAGTCCCAGACCTGTGAGTAGGGCAGCTCTGCCGTGCACGGTCCACGCTTGTCCCAGGAATCTTGGCCCAACCGCTGCAGCGCTTCCGGATGACTTTCCCCTAAACACTCTGTTGACTAGAGTAGAGAGCCCAGGGCCCATTGAAGTTCTGAGCTTGCAGTGAAAAAGATGGGGTGGGCCTGGCTTCAGTAAGGGGCGCGGTCACATCGGGCAGGAGGCAAGAACTGGGAGGCGGAGTAGGTGAGAGGGCGTGTCCACCTGGAGATGGGCGTGGTCTTATTGGCGCTGAGCTGGGCCGGGGAGTGGACAGATAGGCCTGGAGGATGAAGGGGCGTGGCTATGCGGCTGGAGACTGGGTCCTCTGTGCAGGGAACTGAGGTTGGGTGGTTCAAGGCGGGGCCTCAGGAGGGGCCTGGGGCGGGGGCGGGACATCGGGCCGCCTGGTTAGTCTCCACCACGTTGTGTCTCAACTCCAATTGTCTTGCGCGCCCATTAGTCGGGTCTCACCAGGTGCTTCTCTCTGCTGTCCTCGCCCCAAGACCTTGCCCTCGGCCCACCGCCCCCTAGTTTCTGTAGGACACCCTCCTCCCGCCCTGCGCTCTCGGACTAGAGTCGCTAACTTCCTGCGTGGCAGAGCAGGTGTTCCCAGATCCATGAGCTCTCTAGGGGATCAGGTACGGGACTGGCATCAGGGCGTACTGGCCGTGGCACGAGAAGACTGGGACCGTGCGCTGTGCCTCTTCTCAGACGTTCGGGAGCCATCGGCCAAGATCTACTTCAACATGGGCTGCGTGCATCTGATGGCCGGGAATCTCGAGGCTGCATTGCAGGTGAGAGCCCCGGGACTGGTGACAGGGACCCCCGCCCCCATCCCTGGTGGAGGACTATAGGGGGATGCAAATGAAGACGTGACTATGGGCATGAATCCTTATGTTCCAATGAACACCCTAGAAAAGGACGCTCTTCTCCATCTCATAGCCACCTGGAAGGGGGAGGGGATTCCTGCTCCTTTACCTTGTTGTTTCCCTGGAGACTGTTCCTCTAATGCTCCCTCTTAGTGACTGCCTGAAGCAGGTAGGAGCTTCGTGGTTGGGAGATCCCTCTCTTAGTTGAGGCCAGAATGGGATACAGGGCACATAGCCACATGGGCCAAATGCATCAGTCCTGTACCAGGCCAGGCCATCCGGACGGAGGAGGGAGGGACATACCTGAAGGCGAGCTGGAGGCAGCGAGCTGGGGCTCTGCCTGTCCCCTGAAGGTACACGCGTGGCGAAATGGATTTCAGCAGATGTCTGTGGTGACAGTGGCACACACAGACTGCCTTCCCAGTTCGGAGTGCTCACATGTCTCCCCACCTGCTTCTCCAAGCAGAACTACTCAGGGATGCACACTGTAGAGGAGGCAGTCAGGGCATTCCCTGCTTCATGTTCATCAAAGTGACAGCTATTCCTGGGTGTGTGATCTAAGCCCTTAGCACTCTGCCTCCAACTCAGGCGTCCTGTCCTTCACATGGTGGTGATCACATGGAGGACTGGGCTGTGCACAGATGGCGTCTTCTAATTTCTTTCTTGAAATTATTATTATTCACTTACTTGCCCGTGTGTGTGTAAGTCAGGAGACAGCTTGTGGGAGTCAGCTCTCTCCTTCTGCCATGTGGGACCTGGTGACCAAACTCGGGTCATCAGGCATGGTGGCAGGTGTCTTTACCCACTGAGCCATCTTGCCAGCTCTTTTCTATTATTTTCTACATATGCATCTGCACCTACAATTACTTCAGAATTGTTTCTTCATTAAAAGGTTGTTATTCAGCTGGGTGGTGGTGGCACCCGCCTTTAATCCCAGCACTCGGGAAGCAGAGCCAGGCGGATCTCTGTGCGTTCGAGGCCAGCCTGGTCTACAGAGTGAGTCCCAGGAAAGGCGCAAAGCTACACAGAGAAACCCTGTCTTGAAAAACAAACAAACAAAAAAGTTGTTATTCGAGCCAGGCATAGTGGTGCCCGCCTTTAATTCCAGCACTAGGGAAGCAGAGGCAAGCAGATCTGAGTTCGAGGCCTGGCTGGTTTACAAAGCAAGATCCAGGACAGCCAGGGTTACACAGAGAAACCCAGTATCAAAAAACAAAAACAACAGCAACAACAAAAAACCCCAAACAAACAAAAAACGAAACAAGAAGGTTATTGTTCAGGAGAGGAAATGTAGTGATCTGTTACCAGGTGGCTCCACAGTGAGTCACATGTTAGGTCAATCCAGTGCTCACCTCCTCACACTGTAACTAGAGAGGGGTTTGAAGTTCTCTGCCGTGAGAAGAAGAATGGGCACTGCCTTAAGTCAATAAAATGGATATGTGTGCAAGCCTAGGCATATCAGTTAGACCCGGAAACTCGAAGAAGCAGGTGGTACAGCTGCAATAAGGAAAACCAAGGGTGCAGGTCGGATGTGGTTGCAACTTCAACCTGTCAGTGTGAAACGTGTAATGTTGGATGTAGCACCAAGCAGCCAGCCCAGATCCAGTTCAACTGTCAGTCCACCTGGCTGGTTTCGGTATCAGGAAAGTACACCAGGTTTACTGATGGCTGCTTTCCCTGCTGGGGACACACATTTCTGTGTCTGGTTTAAGGAGCTGTGCTGCCTGTGCACAGAAGACTTCATGTTCCGATTCTAATAGATATCTAGTGTGCCATTTTGTGTGAACTACCAAAAAAGATTTTAAAAGATTTATTTATGTACTTTATGTCTGTGAGTGCTCTTTCTGCATGAAGAGGGCATTGGATCCCATTACAGATGGTTGTGAGACACCATGTGGTTGCTGGGAATTGAACTCAGGACCTCTGGAAGAGCAACCCTCTCCAGCCCCTGAAAAGAGATTTTAAAAAGCCAAAAGTCTTACACAATCCTGTCTCCCGGAGATAACTGGTACTGACGTTTTGGAGCATTTTATTTCAGCTTGTGCTCACTATAGATAGAATGGGTTTCTATGCCATAGGGATATGCCCCGAGCTTATCGAGAGGTGTTTGAGGCAGCTGAGAAATCTATGCAGTAACACATCTGTGCAGGCTCTAGCTTGGCAGGCACCCGCTGCCTGGAGCCCTCATCAGTTGACAGATTTCCATGTGCATTTGTGGCACTGGGTTCTTGGGTTACTGAGTTTGCTGTACCACGAGCATTTTTGTCCCTAGGCATTTGACCAAGCGGTGGCCAAGGACACCTGCATGGCTGTTGGCTTCTTCCAGCGGGGAGTGGCCAATTTCCAGCTGGAGAGGTGAGCACAGCAGGATCCTGTTCCTTATTGGATGGTTCTTTGTCTCTGTAAACCAATGCTTGCACCCACTTCCTTCTCTCTCCTCTGGATCCCCTCCAGCCTGGATGAGGATGCCTCTGGCTAGGCTGGGGCGCACACAGAGTCCTGTCTCTGTCAAAATTCACAGTTCTTTCTCAACATCCCTGCTTCCCTCCTCCTGTCTGTAGTAGTGAGAATACTGTTTGTAACCACTTTGCAGATGTGAAAACCAGGGCTTATCCTAGGATGTGGATGGCCTCCCAGCTTTCTAAGAGGAGGGAGGGAGGAAGGGTATTTATTCAGGGCTGTAGGCTCCAATCAGCCCAGGAGGGCTGGCTGAGAGAAGTGGAGAATCTAGTGGGGGACGGAGATTCCACCCAGAGTTAGAAGATCAGAGATTAGAGGAGGCCCCATAAGGTTGGGCCCGAGAGGCAGAAAAGGAGAGCCCAGGACGGTAGGAAGAAGGTATGGAGTGTAAGCAGGGCCCGCTGTCAGTCAAAGACAGCAGATGCTCAGGAGGCTAAGCAGAATTGGACAGTAAACTCCCATTGAGCACACTGGTCTGGACTTGAGTACCCATGAAGTGCTCATACCCAGGTGATCACGCTTGCCTTCAGGCATTCCAGAGCTGACACAGAGAGGATGGGTGGGGTACCCAAAGGGTGGGGTACCCAAAGGGTGGGGTACCCCAAGTCACCCCTCTCAGCTTAGCTCCTCCAGTGCAGCTGTTGAGAGGCCCCTGATGCTCACAGGTCCCAGGAGGCTGTGTCTGACTTCCACCTGGCCCTGGCACAGCTGAGGGGCCATGCTGCCATTGACTACACCCAACTGGGTCTGCACTTCAAACTGCAAGCCTGGGAGGTGAGTGGGCATCTCCCGTGTGCAGAGTTCGGACACCAAGCAGTGTCACCGGGGATTGGAGGCACTGTCTGCGGCCCTGGGGTTCCGTTGGGGGACTCTAGGGTTCTTGGGAGTTCTAAGGTTCTGCCATGGCCCTGGGATGCAATAGGGGTCCTATCATGTAGTCTGCGGTCCTGGCCGGAGTGTTGCCAGGGGCTGTCACCTTTGTGTTGGTGTCACTGTCATGGTCATTCCAAGTGGAACGAGATGTCCTGTCCAGCCAAAGACTTTTGGAGCCCCGAAATCCCCCAGCTCCTTGATTGCCCAAGGAGGCTGGAGTGGCAGTGGAGGGAGCGGACTGCTCACACACTTGGGAGCCAGCCAGCATGGGCTCATGTGGGAGAAAAGCAGGACAGGATTGAAGATCATGACAAGGTGACAGATCGGTTTGGGGGAAGGTGGGAGGGGGGGTTGGCTCAGCAGTCCCTGCAGCTGAGCCAGAGGAAACAGTAAGAACAGAGGGCCATAGGGAGAGAGGGTGTGTTTCTCTCCTTGTAGCAAAGTTGGGCTTCTGTGTGCCTACCTCTCCAGGATGAAGGGAAGATGGGCTCCAGCACTGTGTGAGTTCATGTCACTGGAGCTGTAAGGATAGCCTTAACTCAGACCACCTTGCCCATGAGAATGCTCTGAATGTGCGGTTCTGAATGTCCCTGCCAATGGGAACCCTTAGACATACTCTAGACTCAGGGGTACAGGGAGCAGTTAATGGGGGGTGGCAGGGTATAGAATGAGGAAGGTGTTGGCCAAGGGAATACTTTGTGAGCCACCATGTGAGGGTTGGGAGTCCAATCCAAGTCCTCTGGAAGAGTAACGAGTATGCTTAACCACTGAGCCATCTTTCCAACTCCCCCACCCCCTGGCATAGGGGACACTTTAAAAGGCAGAGCTACTTCTGCTGTTTGAAGCAGAAAAGTCCAAAGCAAAACATGGCCCTGCAAGGACTAAACAGATACAGGGAATGACCACTTGGCATCTGACAACTGAGCCAGGCAGGCAGCAGGTGGCCTGGTCCCTACTTATAGCCCCTGTGGCAGCTGAATATACAGAAGAACCGCCAGCTACTGTGACTGGGGAGTTCAGATGAGGACCATCTGGGGGGCGGGGCTAGCCCCTGCTGTCACATCTACCCTTGTTCCTAGGTCCTATACAACATGGCATCAGCACAGTGCCAGGCAGGGCTCTGGACCAAGGCTGCCAATACTCTAGTGGAGGCAATCTCCAAATGGCCAGAGGGAGCCCAAGATACCCTGGACACTGCCCTGGACCAAGTGCAGGTGAGGCGGGCAGGTGACAGTCACACTGGTTTGGAGCCAGGTTCTATAGCTTATCCCCTCAATCCTAACTATAGGACATGGAGAGAGGTAGCCTGGGTACCCCATACTTCCTGTAGCCTGTCACACATGATGGGAGCCCAAGCAGCCCCTCTGCTTCAAGGCTCAGGGCTCGTACAGCTGTGGCCACCCAGGTTTACATGCTGTATCCCAGAAACAGGTACCCCTGCAGCTGCTGCAAGTCCCCAAGGGTGAGGTCTTCCAGCCTCCCAGGCAATACCTACAGCATCTGGAGCCCATGGATTTCCTCGGCAAGGCTAAGGTAAAGCACTAGGGTGTTTTCCAGCTTGAGTACCCAGCTGCCAAAATGGCAGTTGTAGCCTATGCCAAGCTCACAGTGTGGTGGCTCCTGTACTGGACATCCAGTGTGTTTATGAGGACAGTTGGGTCTAGGCCACTTGAAAGTCAGACAGGTAGTAAGTGGGTACAAGGTGCCTAGGGTTGGGGTGAGTGTTCATACATGAGGCTGTAGACCCAGAGGCAGAACTTACCAGAAGTCAGCTTTAAAGGAGGAGGCTCCAGCCTTTTGATGGGAATCCCCAGTGGTGCCCCTCCTTCACCCCCACACTCTTGTCCCGGCGCTTCCAATATCTGTGCATCTTCATGTATTTCTGTTTCTGCATCTCTGCCACAGACAGCAAGGTCCCAGAAGGGATGTGCATGGCCAGTTTGGGCCATATCAGGCCCCCTAAACCACAGGCTGTGGTGGAGTATCTCACCTCCAAATATAAGAGAGGAACTCAAGAAAATAGTCATGTTCAGTGTCTCAAAGAAGGGCCAACTTGGTGTTGCATTGATGGCCCCTGGGCTGGCCGTACACCTATGGTCATTTGCAACAGCAGTGTGCTGGACCTACCAACACCATGTGACCCTGTGTAGCTGCCTGAGATGCAGACTGCCTATAAATGTCCCCTGGGGTGGACTGATATAGATGGAGAAGAGATGTACTTGTGCATCTATCAGAGTTCACTTAGACGATCGTTACAAGAAAATTAAGTTCATATTATTAGTACATGTTTCTCTTGGTCATACTTTTTCCTTTTTAAGCTGTAGTGGTCCAGCAGTCTTGAACTAGGTATAGGCAGCCCACGCCCTGCAGATTACAGCCACAGAGGTGCTGGGAATTGGGGACCTGGAGGAACAGACTCAATGGGGTCCTAATCCAGCTGTATTCCTGCCCCCACTAGGTGGTGGCTTCTGTCATCCCTGACAACAACTCAGATGGCTGGCCTCAGCAGGTAGGTGGGTGGCACTGAGCAGACCCGGGCCTGTCTGTGCTTGGTTTTGCAGAACTGTGCACTGATAAGGAAAACGAGGCTTAGGCAGGCTGGCCCAAGGGCTTGAGCCGCATGCTGGGAGAGCGTTGAGAGTGAGGGTACCCCTCCTCCTATGTACGGGCTGAAACCTGGATCTTCAGAGCTGGTGTCCCCCACATTCTCACTCTTCCTGTGGGACCACTCTGACCTGTCGTGACCCAAAGAGTAAGCATAAGATTCTAGGAGGGCAGGCAGCCTCCTTGACAACCTGGCCAGGGGTATGGTAAGAGTCAGCCATAGTGACCTGACGTCAGGGGATGGGCTAGGAGGACCATCTCACTGGCACACACTCGAACCCACCACCGGGACCAGATGGGGGCTGTCAACAGAAGGCTGGAGCCTCTGTTGGACATACAGTGATCAAATCACATGACAGCCTAGAGAAAGACAGGTCAGAGGCCCAAACAATGTCAACCTCCGTCCTGGCCATTGCAAAACTTCAGAGCCCCTTGTACCTGGGTGAGGAGTGGTTAGGCAGAAACCCTTGCTACCCTGCTGTAGCCCTAAGAGCCAGTGGTGAGAACTTTAGGAGAAGGTTTGACATGGGCTTATTACAGGACACAGGACAGTGACCTCCACTTTGTCTCCAGTATTTGGTTCATCCCAGTCCAACAGTTCAATGTCCTTAAGAGCAACTATATCCTTTACAGCTTTGCTCAAAATCCCCGGGTGCTTAAACCTGCATCTACCAGCTCCTGTAATGGGCTGTAAACCTCACAAGGGCCAAACATTGCTTTTCCATAGTCTCCCTTCAAAACAGGTTCACAGCCAGGCGGTGGTGGCGCATGCCTTTAATCCCAGCACTCAGGAGGCAGAGGCAGGTGGATCTCTGTAGCTAGAGTTTTCCTGCCTGGCCCATAGTCAGGACAAATCTCTGTCACCTGCCAGTCCCACAGCCGCTCAGACCCGACCAAGTAAACACAGAGACTTATATTGCTTACAAACTGTATGGCCATGGCAGGCTTCTTGCTAACTGTTCTTACAGCTTAAATCTATACCTTGCCACATGGCTCGTGGCTTACCGGCATCTTCACATGCTGTTTGTCATCTTGGCGGCTGGCAGTGTCTCTCTGACTCAGCCTTCCACTTTCCAACTTTATTCTCCTCCTTGTCCCGCCTATACTTCCTGCCTGGCCAATGGCCAATCAGTGTTTTATTTATTGACCAATCAGCAACACATTTGCCATACAGACCATCCCACAGCAGATCTCTGAGTTTGAGGCCAGCCTGGTCTACAGAGTTCCAGGCTAGCCAGGGCTACACAAAGAAACCCTGTCTTGAAATGTGCCCCCCCAAAAAAAAGCTCACACACACACACACACACACACACACACACACACACACACACACACATACACACACACACAGTTCACAAGCCACACCCAGAGGTGCTCAACAGAGGTTTCTACTTCCTTGCCAATTCAGGGCACTTGAGGTGGGCACTTCCTTATCATCTGCTCCGGGCTTCTCGGAGTCAATGGAGGAGCCACCAAACTGGAGTTGGGGATGCAGAGAAGGCCTGGGAAGCAGGCTGACTCCCAATGGTGCTAGGCAAGCTGTTTGTGAACTCTAGGCCTGTGAGGACTCAACCCTGTCCCTAGGTGTGCCTAGGGTCTGGACCTACCGTGCTTCACTCTCAAACTTCCTGCTCACTGCTGGCCAAGCTCCCAGACTACATCCTTAACCACACGGTGCCAGGACGGAGCCCAAGGAGTTTCTTCCTGGGAGCCAGACCCACCACCTCAAGACCTCTATACTCTAGGTCCTATTCTAGGGCCACACTCTTTTTTTTTGGGGGGGGGTTGTACAATTGTTTATACAAATCCAACAAAGGTAAAACAGCATCAGGGAACGTCTAGGAAATTGGCATTTATGGATGCAGAACTTGGCAACTAGAAAACAGCCAAGTTACCAGCTTCGATGAGAACCGAACACTTCAGAGGAGGTGGGGGAGGAAAAGAAGACACATTGCTTCTGCTTGACTCATGGTGTAAATTAGATCTATGTAGATAGAATACAAGAGCTCATGCTTGGAGCCAAACCTTCCTGAGTGTAAAGGCTGAAATCTGAATTGTAAAATTTTGAGGAAAAGGTGAGCTCTCTGTTGAAACTTGGCAAGGGTTTTGCCTGGACTATACTTTACTCCTAGCCACAACCTGCTCGTGTAGCTTCTTGATGTAGAAAGTAGGCTCTCAACATCCAGTTAAATGTGCTTTTAAGTGGAAGGCCGAAGCCCCCTGTCACACCTGGGCACATCTGTAGATGGGCTCTTTATGTTGACTAAGTCCAGGTTAAGTTCCCGCCTACCTGAAGGAAAGTTGGCAATCTAAATAATAAAAACACTGGTATGCATTCAAATCTTGCATAAATAAATTTTAAACAATTTATACAAAAATAGTTCTGCATAATATAAGGTGTAACAAAACCAAGGAAACAAAATGTGCCGGGCGGCCGCAGCTGGTGTGTGTGAGGACCCACACGGTCGGGGTCCTGCCACCTTTACCTTCTATTGCAGAGGTCCCTCGTGGAGCAAACTGGCCATCAGTCTCCTCCGTCCGTGGACAAGAGGAGCCTGAGCAATAGTGGTAAGAGAGCTGCCTCAGGAGAGCTGGGACTTGTCCCTTAAAGGAAGTCTGGGGCAGGGGACAGCTACCTGCCAGTCATTCATCTGCTTCAAAGTGTCTCTTTTGTGCAAAGGTGGTCACATGAGCCGTGGTCTGTGCTACAGTTTGCTGGCATCTGGAGGGCCTGACCCAGGCCCCTCTAAAGACCCCTCAGGAGCTGGGGTAAGAACTCTCCTGCTCTCCCATCCCTCCTCATCAGCCACTTGAGGCAGGGAAGGCCTTAGCTTGGATTCTATCGTCCTACTTTCGGCCCAGCCTCTACTCTGACCCCCTTGAGTCCGAGGATCACCCTGCCTTCAAGGGCTATGTAACCCTGTTTCTGACCTCAGGGAGCAGCTGCAAAAGGCCCTGCATCCTTGGTGACTGTCACTGTGCAGTGCCACTTTACCGTGCCCCTGGAGGCTCCAAGAGGCGCTGACCTGTCCAGTCTCCGAGCACGGCTGTCTCAAGGCCTCCTTCGCCAGGCCCAGGTGGGGCAGCTCAGGTGAGTCAGAAAGCTGTGGGGGAGGGCTGCCGAGAAAAGGGTGGGTCTGAGCTACAAGGAAGTGAGGGTTGTCCTGAACTGGAGAGAAGGGTTTGGTTGTTGCTGTTTTGCTCGGAACTGGTCACTTCTCAGGTCTAGCAAGGGACCAGAGCTGAGGCCTCCTTAGCTCTGTGCCTAAGAGCCTAGGCAGCCACGACTGGAGAGGGACCGAGGTTAACTTCCTTTAGGGGAAGTCCAGACACCAGGCACTCCCCTCCATCCTGTAGCTCACACTCAGGACTCCCTTTGCAGTTACCAAGCCCCAGGAGAGGAGAAGTTCTGGATCCCCATCCCCACGGAGGAATCACTGCAGAGTGTGTGGAAGAATGTGGCCAGGGGCCCAAATGGGTTGCGGCTCCAGTGCCGGGTGAGCCAGGGGGAAAGACTGTGAGGCCCACTGTTGGCACCCAGGCGGGTGGAGGGGAAGCTCGTCTCTTGTGCCACCCCGGCAGCCCACCCTTCTGCCACAGGGAGCCTGGGGCCGACCGGTGCTCTACCAGGTAGTCGCTCAGCACGATTACTCAGCCCAAAGGCCTGAGGATTTGGACTTCCACCAAGGGGACACAGTGGATGTTCTGTGTGAAGGTAGAGCAAGGCTGCCCTTCCCCAACACTGCTGGCTTTGCCCAGGCCCGGTGGGGGCTTTGTTCTCTAGGGCTCGGTCTTTGCTGTAAGCAGACGCACCATCCACCATGTCTCCACAGTGGACGAAGCTTGGCTGGAGGGTCACCGAGATGGCTGCATTGGCATTTTCCCAAAGTGCTTTGTGGTCCCAGCTGGTGCCTGTGTGAAAGCCCCACCTGTTCCGAAACCCAAGTCAGAAGACCAGCGCTAGCAGTAAATATTGTGACAAGACCAGTTTTAATTTAAACAAACAAACAAACAAAAACTATCCCCCTATATGGCCTGTCTTCTAGGATTGATGATAAAGGGGATCCAACCAAACGTTCTTGGGAGAGGGGAGCCGGACTGGCCCCCAGACCTGGATTCTGACTGTCTGTCCCAGTCTGATTCTAGTGAGGAAGCAGGGGTCTCTGCTGGGCTGGTCACAGCCTTCGGAGGTAGCCCTAGTTCAACAGCTGCCCCTCCCGGAGACCCTCCTCTTTCCACCCCTTGGAAGACTACAGACCCCATAGCCAGTGCCACCCGGAGGGCAGACGGGAGTCCGTACTATCAGGAATTGGTCTGCTCAATGGACTGGAGCCCTTAAGGGCCAGGGGTTCATGAGGGCAGACATCCAGGATGTGCCCAGCAGGTCCCGTGTGCCAACGGCTTTCTTTCCTAAGGACAGTTGATAGTAGCTCACAATGTAGACAACACAAACAGTTATGTTGCTGCTGTCGAATCCCAACATGGTCCCTGCTTTAGATGCCTTGTGGTCCGTGATCTATTTCAGCTTGGTTTTACCTAGTCCTGGGTCCAGAAGAGCTGGACAGCGGCTGCTCCTAGAATGGCCACGAGAGTCAGCACTGCGAATACTACTCCAGCCATCCAGATGCTGTAGCTCTGAGCCCGCCACTGGGTCAGTGCCTCAGCTGGAATCATGCCTGTAAGGTTCAGCATGTAGCCCAGGGTCCAGCCAATGTCCACGCCACCTGCCTGTGAGACACACGGCTGTTGAGGGCTGCTGGATGGCTGTCCTAGGTCCCATCCCATTCTCACCCTGCACCAGATGTGCTGAGGCTCTAGGCAGCAGTCACCTGCTTCTGGAACTGGATGCTGGGCCAGGTCTCCTCGCTGAATTTGTAGCCCTCCAGCAGCAATACAAGGATGTACATGCCTGAGGCACAGTAGTCCCGTAGCCAGCGTTCCTGCCCGGGGTAGCTGGCTTCCACCTTAGGTTCCAGAAGCCGATGAGTAAGTGAGGCCCCAAGACCTCTAAGCACTTCTCTCCCCAGCTATAATGTGATCTCCACACATCCAAACAGACTCCAGACAGCAGGAAAGTGTTAAATGATTTCAAAAGCCCTTCCCTCATTCCCCGGGGAGACCATCCTCCGGCTAGGAGGGGGTGAGGTGGCCAACCTCATGACAACCAGAAGCTGGTCCCATCAGGGCTCTGGACCTCTTTCTGCCCAAAGCAAGCCACTCCCCCTACCACAGTGTTTTCCTCCCCAATCCTGGTACCCAAACAGCTCTGTACCACGAGTCTCTGTCCAGGAAAACCCAGTAAGATCCCAGAGGCCCTGCTTGCCCATGGTGCAGTATGGAGAGGGGGCCAGGGCCGTGATCCAGGGTCACCTACCAGTTTCCAGGGTTTCTGACAGAACTTCCAGACAGTATCATTGACAATGTGCAGCGGCTGCCTGGAGGTGAGGTTCAGGAAGTTGAAAGTGTAGTAAAAGTTGGAAAATGCCTGGGGGACGCAGAGAAGGCTATGTCAGCCTGAAGGAGGCTCAGGACTCTTCAGTCAGGTATTTCCTCTGGTGTCGGAGTCCCAGACAGGGCACCTCCTGTTCCACTTGTCCTTGGAGCCCCTGGGGTCAGAAGGTCACCTGGGGCCCCAGAAGGAAGCCAGGGCTTGGAGGGCGGTGCTTACATAGAACTGGCCATGCACAGGAGGCTGGTACACTCCATTGAAAGCACAGTCTTCTTGGTCCTTACAGCTGGAGAAGTTGAAGAGACTTCGGAGGGCTGCCACACATTCCCCAGGGTTGCCGATCCCTTCAACTGTGAGGTTCTGGGTGAGGTTCAGGGAATCTGTAGTGTGGACACAGGGCGACTCATGCAGAGGAGCCAGTGGTAGTGTGGCCTGGTAGCCGCTATGGTAGCATGGGTGTCTGACCAGGGCTACCGAGCTGTTCTGCAGGGAGAGGAAAGGGCATGAACTCTAGGCTCCGATACACTTCCCCCACTCTACCCCACGCCATCCCACTTCGCCACCCTTCAAATACCAGCCTAACCTGTGCCAGCTGAGCCAGGAGCCTTGTCAGGACCTGGTCCCGCCCGAAGCAGAGGTAGCTGTGTGTATAGATACTGTAGTTGGCACCGTACAGACGGAAGGTAGCCTGGGTGCTCTGGTCCAGGATGGGGCCCTGAGGCACGAAGCTGATCTGGGTGGAGGCCCCACCGAGATCCAGAGCACCAACCAGTGTCCTCTCTTCAGGCAGGATCCACTGTCCAGAGGAATACTGACCACAGAGGAAGTGCTTAGCTCTGGGCAGCCACGCTGGCCCCAGCTGCCAGCCGGCCGGCCAGCCCCAGGGACTGGCCTCTTAGACCATCCCCTCACCCTTGGGCTGCCCCTGCACCTTGAGAAGCATTCCCAGGACATAGTTGATGGTGATCCAACCAAAGGCACCTTCATCTTGCCCAGCCAGGATCTTGGCACCCCAAAAATCCACAGGAGAGTTGCTCAGTGTCTGGGAGACTGCAGCTAGGATGTCTCTCGCCTGAGAGCTGTTCTTCCGGCTGGGTAGAGAGGAAAGAAAGCCTCACCCCAACCTCCACTGTACCTCGTTCCAGGCTCCACTGCACTTCACCCCAGGGTATTCAAGCCTGGCTTTCGGGGGTGACCCTAACAGATGCAATCTGCTCCTATCTCACCTGAGCAGCCTCATTCCTGCAGTGGCCCCCAAGAATGTGGGTGTCTCTTGGTGCTGGGTCTGTGGGATCAAAGCCAGTGCCTCTTCCAGGCAGCTCTTCAGGCTTTCCCCAGCCTGTGTCGGGTCAGAGGTGTAGGAAGCGATCCCAGGTCCTGAAACACAGTACCCTAGAAAAGGCTCCAGACCTGACGGTTGGGACTCAGTGGTGGCCCCCAAAGATGTGGTCATATCCTGATGTTTGGAACCTGTGAATGTGACTTTTTTTTTGGAAGAAGGAAGTTCCCAGGTTTAATTAAGGGGTTTTGAATGGGGCATGATGGTGATCGCCTATCATCATAGTCCTCAGGAGGTTGAGACAGGGGATTAGAGGGATCAAGGTCAGTCTGGGCTACACAGCAAGACTCTCTCAAATAACAGCAAAGGAAACCTAGAGATAAGGCTGGTGTGGTCGCATAGCGGACCACAAGTCCAGTGATTACAGTCCTTACAGGGAAAGGTAGGAAACCCAGAGTTTCTCCCACTTTGGGGCTTCTGGAGAGTGTGGCTCTGCCACCCCTGGGCCTCAGGCTTTTTATCTCTAGAATTGAGAGCAACCCGGGAAATTAACTCAGGGCCTAGCACTCGGTAGCTTCTGCCATCAGAGTGGTGTGGTACCTAGATGAGACGCTCCAGCCCCTGGAGAGATGGCTCAGTGGTTAAAAGCATTGGCTATTCTTCCAGAGGTCCTGAGTTCAATTCCCAGCAACCACATGGTGGTTCCCAACCATCTGTAATGAGATCTGGCGCCCTCTGGCGCCCTCTTCTGGCCTGCAGGCAGAACACTGTATACATAATAAATGAATCTTTGGAGAGAGAGAGAGAGAGAGAGAGAGAGAGAGAGAGAGAGAGAGAGAGAGAGAGAGAGAGGAGCTCCAGGATACCAGAGAAGGCAGATGTGGCATCAGACAGGGAGATGTTAGCCACAGAACCTGAGGGAAGATCTCTGTGTGTATTCTCATCAGAGCCAGCCCAACTGTGTGACCATGGTCTCTCAAACTGGGAGTCCAAGCCAGGTCACAATGACCTACCATGGGACTACCCACTGACCTTCTATCTGGCAAGTCAGGGCCTGGCTGACCACTCCTGTGTCCTTCTCCTTGTTTGCTGGCCACTGGTACACAAACAGGGATGTGTGGGAGGAGCCGGCGTCAAACACGATCCCAAACTAAGGACAACATTGGGGTCAGAAAGGCGTGGAGGCCAACATCCTGGTCACCCAGCCCCATATCCTCATCAGGTCTCTGAGCCAAACCTTGGTGTCTGCAGGCAGGAAGACATCGGTTGCCTTCACCAGGATGAGGATGAGCATGGTGAGACCAGAGGCTGCTGCAATCCCCAAGAGGGCTATGAAGACCCGTTCCTTCCAGGAGCGTCCCATGGCGGGAGGAGCAGAGCTGCAAGGGTTAGGTGGGCAGCAGAGGACACTCAGATTCCACCCGCTGTCCCAACCCCAGCCTTCTAAAGGAAGGGTCTTAACACATCCCAACTTTGCTCAGATGTTGTCAAATGTGGGGCTCAGACAGCCCCCCTTGGCCAGGTCAGTAGCCAGGACAGCCACAGTAAAAAAGGCCACACGCAGTGTCCAGAGTCCAGCTGGTCAGGCCCAATATTGTCACAGAGCCTGGGGGCCAGTACATGAGGTACTGTCTGAGGACTCAGCCGGTAGAGAAAGGACAGTCATTTTTGATGTCACTATCAAGGGTTAATGGAGCCCCACGTGAACCCCTTAGATAGGCCTTGCCCTCCCTCTTCTCCTGGGCCCCTGCCTTCTTGATTCTCCCATGAGGAGCCCCCGCTCTGGACTGAACTCAGGGCTTCTCTCTGGGAGCCTCAAGGCCAGGCCCATGCCATTTGGCATCCAGGAGCCAGGTGTGGGTCCTTCGCAAGGCCAGTTAACATTCTATGCTTCTTAACAAAGACATCTGTTTCTTTTGGAAATCCTAAACTTGGGTTTCTCTGATGGGGATCTGAGAGATTTTAGCTGACCCCAGATGAACCTGGGCAGCTGACCAAGGCTGACCAAGGAATGCCATTATCCTTAGTCCCCAGGACAGCGACACCTTATCTACCCTGGATCCCAGCAGGGGTTCTGAGCCCTTACCCACCCCAGCCCACCAATGTACAGAGAGGTCACTATGCAGCCTGCTTCACGGCAAGCCTCACAATGGATGGTGTTGCTCACTGGACTAGTCAAAGGCCAGAGTGTTCCCTGAGCCTCCAGCAGTTTGAAATTCTGTGACTTTGTATCTCGTGGCATACCCCCAAGAAACAAGACACTCCCAGTGTCTCATGAGAGACTAACAGAGGTTAGGACCCTGAAAATAGGCTAAGTGAGGCACAAGCCCATCGGAAGGGAGGAAGACTGAGAAAGGAGAGACAAATGACCTAACCAGCAGCACCCAAGGCACAGTGATAAACAGGTCACAGGTAGGAACCAAGAAGACACAGACCCCCACCTCAGGGAATGTAGCTCCGGAGGCTAGGTAGTCATAAAAAGAGGACAGGTTCCCCTCACCCAGGACAGACAGTACCCTACCAAAGCCAGCCCACAGACCACGACAGCCCCTTGGGTCCCTTACCTGAGCTGGAAGCCAGCCTTCAAGGGTAGCTGGAGGAAGTCCTATTCCTGGGTACAACCGACCTGCACACCTGCTCTCCTCCACACCCTGTCTCCACCCACCTGAACCTGGGGCTGTGGTGGGAGGAGCAGGCCTGCTCTCTAGCTGCTGCTCAGGGGCTGCGTCTACCACCTTTATTCTGCATCATCAATCCCGGGCTTACATCTTGCTCCTGGGGAGGGAGGAAGGGCAGGGCCCCTAGTGCTCAGGGTGAACTTTGGAACTGTCCTGGGAATGACAGAGAAGGCAGGACTGTGGAACCGCCTCCCCCCGTACTGTGAACCTTGCCATCTGTCCTGCTCACTGGGGCCAGGTCAGAGCAGAGCCAGCTAACAGGTGACTGAGAATCCAGGGCTAGAAGGCCGGATGCTGCAAAGCCGCAAAGGTAGGGGGGGCGGATGAAGCCATTCTCCTTCAGACCTGTTGGGTTTTTTAAAACGTAAGGTACAGGGCCTGGATATAGCTCAGTTGGTAGAATTATTTACCTAGCATGCACAAAGCCCTGTGTTCAAGCCCCAGCCCCACATAAAGCCACAAGGTGGCAATCCTAGCACTCAGGCAAGCAGGCAGATAGATGCTGTCCTAGTTAGGACTTCTATTGCTGTGATAAAACACTGTGACCAAAAGTAACTCAGGGCAGAAAGGGCTTATTTTGCTTACACCTCCAGGTAACAGTTCATCACTGAGGGAGGTCAGGGCAGGAAGTCAAGCCGAACAAGAATCTGGAGACAGGTGCTGATGCAGAGGCCGTGGAGAAGTGCTGCTTACTGGCTTGCTCTTCCAAGCTTGCTCAGCCTGCTTTCTTATACAACCCAGGACCACCAGTCCAGGGCTAACACCGCCCACAGTGGGCTGGCCCTCTCACGTCAATCATTAATCAAGAAAACGCTCTGCAGGCTTTCCCACAGGCCAAGCTGGTAGGGACACTTTCTTTTCTTTTCCTTTCTTTCTTTCTTTCTTTCTTTCTTTCTTTCTTTCTTTCTTTCTTTCTTTCTTTCTTTCTTTTTTTTTTTTTTTTTTTGAGACAGGGTTTCTCCATGTAACCATGGCTGTCCAGAAACTCGCTCTGTAGACCAGGCTGGCCTCGAACTCACAAGAGATCCTCCTGCCTCTGCCTCCTGAGTGCTGGGATTAAAGGCATGTGCCACCACTGCCGGGCAGTAGAGACATTTTCTAAGTTGAGGTTCCCACATCCAAAATGACTCTAGCTTGTGTCAAATTGACATAAAAACTAACCAGGACAATTAATCCCTTGTCATCTTAGATACACATAACTGTCAAATCATACCTTCCTTTCTAGTTCACCCCAAGAGCTCATATTAATAACATCACAGTATAAAACATTTCAACTTTTGCCGGGCGGTGGTGGCGCACGCCTTTAATCCCAGCACTCGGGGGGCAGAGCCAGGCAGATCTCTGTGAGTCTGAGGCCAGCCTGGTCCATAGAGCGAGATCCAGGACAGGAACCAAAACTACACGGAGAAACCCTGTCTCGAAAAACAAAAACAAAACAAAACAAAACAAAAAAAGTTCAGTGCTTAGCCAGGCAGTGGTGATGCACATCTTTAATCCCAGCACTCAGGAAGCAGAGGCAGGCTAGTCTCTGTATGTTCAAGGCCAGCCTGGTCTACAGAGTGAGATACAGGACAGCTAGGACTACACTGTCTCTAAAAGCCAATAAAACAAAAACCAAAATTCCACACTTGACATCCGGGACCTCTGGTCGTCCGGGCTCTGCAGGACCCAGCATCAAGCTCACATTTCAGGCCTACCATCTGCAGCATACACAACTTGTCCAGTAGGCTCAGATCAGCTCCACTGCGTGGCTACTGCTGTCCTCGGCACTCATCCATGGTCCTGGCATCTCCAAAAACACTGAGGTCTCCGCAACTGGGCTGCACCTTCATCAGGAACCTTTTCTAGGCTCTCGTCTAGGACTCCGACTGCCGTGGAGTGCCAAGCCTCGACTTCTCTCCATCCCTTCAGTCCTGGGGCTTTGCCTGTCACTGAGGACACATCTTCACCAATGGCCTCCTCTGACATGTCTTCAGAACTTCAGCCCTGCCACTCAGTGCCAAGCCTCAGCTGCTCTCCATGACCCCTTCATGCCTTCAAAGCCAGTACCTACTGGGTGAATCTTACCATACCAAAATTGGCTGCCATCGGGAAGTTCTCTGGAGTGCAGCCTGTGTGTGCTGACCCTGAGGAAACACTTCCCAGAAGAGTCCGCCTCATGGAGGCCAGTCTCTCTCCTCTTTGGTTTTCTTTGTTTTTGTTTGTTTGTTTATTGACTTGTTTGTTTGTTTGGTTGGTTTTTTGAGGGTTTCTCTGTGTATCCCTGGCTGGCCTGGAACTTCGAAGACCAGACTAGCCTTAAACTCAGAGAGATCCGCCTGCCTCTGCCTTCTGATTGTTGGAATTAAAAATATGCACCATCACTGCCCAGCACTTTAGTGGTTCTTAATTCAAAATATCACATGAATGGGCTTCCTAAAGTGCGGAGAGGAATGGGATGCTGAGATGAAGCCACCCACAAGCCGAGAAGAATGGACAGCCGAATTCCAAAAACACCAACAATTTCTAGAATTTAAAATCCTGAATCATGACAGGACACTGGTGGAATTCAGGTTTATCTGGTACATGGACTACTCTCACCGAATGTGAGATCGAGCTGTAGACCTCGTGAACATCCTACTTCACAATTGAGTCAGATACGCTAAGCCTGACTTCAGATAGGCTGAAGATGATGCCCCAATGCTGCGGAGAAACCTCAAGTGACTGTCCAGGCAGCTGGCTGTTTCTGTCAACTCACATTTTTTTTTTTTGGAAGCCACTTGTTTGTACTTCCTGTTTTACTAGGTAATATTATTTCCTTCTTGGGTCTCTAAGGGAGGTGAAGATTAGATAGTTATAGTTATAGTTAGTTGAAGATTAGATAGTTATAGTTAGTTGAAGATTAGATAGTTATAGTTTTCCTTGTTAAGAAAATGTGGTGATATTTTATTTGTGCTGAAATGTGATATTTCATTTGTATGTTAATAAAGTTTGCCTAGAGATCAGAGATCACAGTCAGCCATAAACAGAAGTCAGGTGGTGGCAGCACACACCCTTAATCCCTATCACATGTGTGTTCAAGGACACAGCCAAAAATGGTGACGTGACACACGCCTTTAATCCCAGTACCAACCATAGAGTATACAATGCCAGTATACAACCTGGAGGTCTGTATAGACAGGCAGTGACAAGGAAGTGATGTGGCTGGGCTTAGAGCCAATGAGAAGGCAGAAGAGAAAAGCAATAAAGGCACAGTTTAGACAGGAAGAGGCTCTCTTGGGTAGCTATGGCGAGGTGGTAGCTAAGGTTAGTTGGTGGCTATTACTCTGATCTCTATGGCTTGCACCTCTGTATTTGGCTCTGAGTTTCTTATTTAATAAGACTGTTTAGAAATTCGTCTACACTAAAGTCTCTGAGGGACTCTCAAACTTCCTATTAAATTTTACATGGCTTCCGTTGTCTAAATTTCTCCCAACACTCTTATCTTCCAAGCTAACATAGAACAATCCACTGATTCAACAATCTATGAAACCTGAGCACTCATTGGCTTTCCACCCAGAAGTTCAAATGCTACCACAAGCCTCCCCAAAACACACGGTCAAGTCTGTCAATACCTCACTCCGAGAACTGCTTTCTCCCTTAGTGTAATGATGTGGCCCGCCGGAGGCCTTGGCGGGTTCTGGAACAAGGTGCCCCAAGGCTCGTGAGACATACCATGTGGGCACCGTAGACAGTGGAAAGTTACTCACACCGCAGACACAACGTCCACGTGGCAAGTTTATTTTTAAGGGGAGGGGCCAGGGAAGGAAGGGAAAGCGGGCAGGGCCTAAAAGAAGAAGAGAAAGAGGAAAGGAAGGAAAGACACAGAGGAGGTGTACCCTACCTCTAGCGCGAGGGGGGAGAGAGAGAGCAAAAGGAGAGGAGTTTTTTTCTTGAAGGGACCGTAGGACGTCAGGAGGATGCCGGATGGGTCCCCAAGGGGCGAGTCAGAATACTAACATTCCTCTGTTTTGATTATTATGAGAAGGTGAGTTATGGACAGTGAGCGGGATAGGTGGGTAGGGAATCGGGGCCCAAATTTTCAAGACTGCTCCCTGCTGATCTGGGGACAAAGTGGGGAGGAGGAAGTTGGGAGGTGTGAGTGAAGAAGCATTCACGCCAAATCAGGGGTACAGGAGCCATTGCCCCTGCTGTCTCTCTGGAGGTGGAAATGCCTCTATCCATCCTGTAAAAAGTGTCAACGAATTAGGAGATAACAGAGTTGATGAGTGGGCATGTGGGTGAAGTTAACCTGTCAATATTCACCTGGTTGGCATCCTCAGTTGGTGGTTGGCATCCTTGGAGCTGATGCAGGGGTTGGTGGTGTATCTGAAGAGCCCCTGAGGGTTAGTCCTGGCACAAGTCTGGCAGGAGGGGTGGACCTATGCAGGAGCCTGTAAGTGTATAAAACAACTGGAACAGATTCACATCTTGGTGTCATAACAAAAGCTATGGCTTTGGGTGAAAAGGTACCCATTTCCTGGCTTCAGCCCAGTGAAACATAACCAGGGGAAATTTAATGAATGGAAGTGGTTGAGTGAGTGAAGGAGCAGGGAGGCTTCCCTAAACACCATCAGATCTGAGAAGGATATGTAAAAAGTTACATTGAAAGCTGTTCTGTGAGTTTATCTGATCTGGTAACAAGGTAAATTGTGTCTAGACCTAGTAGTAGCCCTGGGAGAGGGAGACCTGTGAATTTTCTATAGAGAATGAGAAGGCAGCTGAAGCAAAGCCTGGTCATCAAATGGAATCAGAGATCTGAAAAGGATAAATCATATCTGAGTGCAGACCAAGCAGCTTTTGAATCTATTAAAAATGACAGGGACCAGTCCATACCCAGGTCTCCATATCATTGGAGGCAGAAGCATCAGAACAGCATCAATCTTCAGCCACCAGGTCCATAAGGTGGGGGTTTTTCCTATGAAAAGGGACATGGGGAAGACTGATCTTACTTTGTCTAGGCAAAATGGGTACAATCAATTCTCCGATGTCCTGCTGTTTGTCCACAGTCTGGCTGGGTCCTGGAGGCAGGTGTCATATTAGGGCATCTTGCCCAGAGTTCAGCGTTACCATCATCCAGGTGGAGACATTATGGTGCCCTGTAATCTTCTTCGGAGACCTTGGGTCACTGTTAGGATCTGGGAGTCTCTGTCTGATACAATAAGCTTTATGATCAACATTTTAAATGCCATATTCTGCAGATCTCTAAGGATTTGAGGACAGCCTGCCTATTAGGTATGTATGGCTGGCTATCAGCTAGTATTCCTTAAGTCCCCAATATCTTAGCAGCTTCCATAGGCCTAGGATTTACTGTCTCCTGAGAAGGGAAGGCAAAGAAGAGTGACAGGAGAAAGATCTGAAAGCTGAATGGGAACAGGAGAAAGGGGGCTTGTGAGTCAGAGTGTGACCCAACTCTGAGAAAAGGACCCTCTTGGGGGACCAGAAACTCCATCATAGGATATATATCTTGTTTATCAAATACCTTATTTACATTCTCAGATCTTTAAAGGTGTTTGAGGACTGGGGGAACAAAAGCTGTTGGCTATTGGCTTAACTTTAAGAGCATATATAAGTTAAATCTGGGTATACAACTTTTCCAATTAGTTACAGCTTACCAATTATAACAAAAGCAAGAAGATTTAGTCTCTAGTTTTCAGCTGTGGTTCTAAGATATGTAAGGCGAGTTTTAATATTGCAAACAATTTAGTTTTAATATAACAGAAAGATGTACAAACTTTTCCTGGGAAACTGTGTCAGATGACCAACTTAAAAGACATTTCCCGACCATAACGCAGCTCCTACCAGGTCAAGCAGCCCACTGTCTGGAGAAGGAGCTGCAGCTGCCAGCCATGTGGCCGTCTACGTCATGATGGGGTCATCAGCCACGATGGGGGAGAGCCATGTGGTTGTTGCTTAAAACATATTTGTTTGTTTGTTTTCCTTTTAAATAGGTAAATCTAAGTCATAAGGGAGGGAGAAGGATGAAAGTGGAGAATTTTTTCTTGGTTCCCTGACTGTCTGACCCAAGAAATACTGAGGCCAGTCTCACATCCAGAGGGGTGGTCAGAGGCAAGTAGCTCCGCCAGAGACCGCCAAAGTGTCGGTATTGAATGAAGGAAAAAGCAGACTTGTTACAGGTGGGAGGGAGCAGACCTGCCCTGGGTACCTGTTGATGGTGTGCCGCCAAGCAAACAAGCCATATGCAGTAGAGTTAGTGGAAGAGGTCTGAGGGATGAGGGACGAGGGAAGAAAAAGAATGAAAGACAGCGACAGAGTTGGGGCAGGCCCTGATCACTCACAGAAGTCATAAATGTCCTGGAAAATTAGGGTTCCCATGGAGGAGAGGGGAAAAGGAATCCCTACAGGCTGTAGCCGTGGGCATCCCCAGGGCTAAGAGGGAGGACAGAGCAAGGACCAAGCCATCGAAAAGGGCCATCTCTACACTCACCGGGGTTGGCTTAGCCTGGCTAAACCAGGGTTTTCGAGGAGGTCAGCGGGAACAAACTGAGTTCCGAGAGGGGTGTCATCCACAGGAAAAGGTCAGGGATCGTGCAGGGGGTGTAACAACCCAGTTGAAACTTACGCGATTGCCGCTGGTGGATGGGGTGGTGAGCAATCCGGTGAGTCGGGTCTGTTGTGGGCTGACTGGTCCTGGATCCTGGCATTCAAAGGACTGCCAGGAGGGTCTATCTGAGTCATGGCACCAATGTAATGAATGATACGGCTCGCAGGAGGCTTTGGCAGGTTTGGACCAAGGTGCCCGGAGCTGGAGCTGGGTCCGTCATGTGGGCCATGGCGGACAGTGGAGAGTTACTCACATGACAGATGCAACGTCCAGGGGCCATTATGGGGGAGGGGAGAGGGAATGGAGGGGAGGAGGGAAGAGAGAGAGAGAGGGAGAGAGAGAGGGAGAGAGAGAGAGAGAGAGAGAGAGAAAGAGAGATGGGGAGAGAAAGAAAGCGAAGGGGGAGGAGTTTTTTCTTAAAGGGAAAGTAGGATGGCGTCAGGAGGACGCTGGGCCGGTCCCCAAGGGGCGGTTCAGAACACTAACAGTCTTGACACTGGCTGATTTTGGCTCAGTTCATGTTGGAGAAATCAGGACATCAAGACCCCGAGGCAGCTAGTCACATTGTATATTAAGTCAAGCTGTAGAAGCAGGACCAGGCATGGTGGCACATGCCTTTAGCCCCAGCACTTGGGAGACGTAGAAGCAACTGGTCTACATGGTGAGATCCTGTCTTATAAACAGAAGGAATGACACATTGCAGCTCCCAGTGCCACTAAGATGCATGAAGGGACGATGGGGAGGTGGGAAAGATGGAGGATGGAAGTGGGTTTTTTGTTTGCTTTTGTTCATTTTTAATTAATATTCTTATTTGTACTTTTTATTTCTTATTTGTATTATTTCTTTTTAAGTTTTTCTTTGGCAGGGGATACTACAAGGGTGGATACCGAGGGACTGGGAAATGAGTGAGACTGGGGTGCATGATGTAAAATTACCAAAGAATCAACAAAAATTATGTTAAAAAAGAAGAAGAAGAAGAGGAGGAGGAGGAGGAGGAAGCCAGGTGGTGGTGGCACATGCTTTTAATGCCAGCACTTGGGAAGCAGAGGCCAGCCTGGTCTACAGAGTGAGTTCCAGGACAGCCCTACACAGAGAAACAAACAAGCAAACAAACAAACAAACAAACAAAAAAAAAAGGAGAGAGAATGGAGGAGGATTAGGGGCTGGAAAATGGCCCAGCTGTTAAGAGTCTTCATTGCTCTTGCAGAGGACTTGAGTTCCATTTCAGTACTCACATTGAATGGAGTACAACCACCTGTAATTCTGTAATTTTGGCTCCAAGGGACCAATGACTTCTTGTGGCCTCCATGAGCACCTGCATCACACACACACACACACACACACACACACACACACAGAGAGAGAGAGAGAGAGAGAGAGAGAGAGAGAGAGAGAGAGAGAGAGAAATAAAGTGTAAAATGCAGAGGAGGAGAGATACGCTGCTGCACAATCTGCTTTCTCTTTTCACTCAGTCCAGAACTCACCCCATGGAATGATGTTGTCTCTAACAACTACAGCCATTGTCTTGCGGCAACTTTAAACTAGCTTGAATTCTCTTCTTCAATAAACTGCAAATTTATATATCTCTCTGCCTGACTTTTTGCCCCTTTTCACTGCAGACTTGTGTGAGTACACAAAACAGTAACCATTCTACAGCCTGAATGCTCTCTGTCTTAAATTTCCTCCATCAGGCCTGGTGGTGGTGGCACACACCTTTAATCCCAGCACTCAGGAGGCAGAGGCAGGCGGATCTCTGTGAGTTCGAGGCCAGTCTGGTCTACAGAGTGAGTTCCAGGACAGGTGCAAAGATACACAGAGAAACCCTGTCTCAAAAAAGAAAAGAAAGAAAGAAAGAAAGAAAGAAAGAAAGAAAGAAAGAAAGAAAGAAAGAAGGAAAATTCCTCCATCAAAAAAATGAGGCCATTCCCTTTCCATTCAATCTCACTCTAGTTCTTAGGATGTGAACCAAATTCAGGTATATTCCTTGCCGGAATGTCACATGAATGGCCCCTAGCCTAGTTTCTAATAGATTCCTGTTCACCTCCGAAACCTCACGAGCCCCTCCAATGTCCACATTTCTCTTGGCATTCCTGTCTTCCAGTTTTCCACAAGAAGGGCCCATTAAGCTCTATGTGTAGCATGTTATTATGCAGTAGCGCTGTGTTATTCATTAAGCAGCGCTGTTTACTGTGCGAGAAAAGCCACGAGGTATGACAAAACCCACTATAAGAGTTTATTGGGGGCAGGAGACAGAAGGGGGTGCTTAGGCCTATGGAAATGACTGTACAGGAAGAGAGAGAAGGGATAAAATGAAACCCACTTTTTATATGTTCCCCCTGCACATGCGCATATGGGCTTACACAGCTATGCCACACATGTGCATGGATTGCATGATCACGCTGTGCGCAGATTACATAGGACATAAGGCTCTGGAATGACTAAGCCTCTTGCTTGGCTACTGGACAGCGCACGTGTGGTCATGTAGCTGGGGGAGTGGCCAGGAATTCTATCATAGCACCTCTGGATTTTTATAGCACATAGCTGCAGACTCTTCCCTATTCTTTTCTCAAACTGAGGGATTTGGAGGTTAGATCGATTCCCTTGGTAGGCAGACAGATAGGGAGAGAGACCATGATGAGGTAATAAGGATGGCAAACTTCCAGGATGGCTGGCTTCTTCTTCCCCTTCTTCCTGAGACAAAAGCCTGACAGCTTAACACAAAGGCCCTTTGTCCTGCCTGCAGGCTCCCTGTGACGGAGTGACTCAAGTTCAAGGCTGCATCAGGACGTGTTTACACAGCCATCCTGGCTTTCACCAAATCCGCCACCCCTAAAGTAGGAAAGGAAAATCCTTCAGAGACTAACAAGAGACTAGATTTGGGGATTCCTGAGTTCCCTTTTGCTTTGCAAATGGCCTTTTTCTCTGGGTGCCAGCTGCACACGTGTCCTCACCCCAAAGAAACCTCTTTCTCAGCTGCTGACTCTGTCTGCTGCTGACTCTGTGCTCCAGCTTTCTCTGCCGCTCTCTGTTGAGCTCAAGATTTTTCCTGCCTTTTAATTTTTTGGGGGGGGTGGGGTGGGGAATGGGTTTCAAGACAGGATTCCTCTGTGTAGCCCTGGCTGTCCTGGAACTCGCTCTGTAGACAAGGCTGGCCTTGAACTCACAGTGATCCACCTGCCTCTACCTCCTCAAGGGCTGAGATTAAAGTCATGTGTCACCACAGCCCCGGCTTTTTTTTTTTTTTCTTTTGATTGCCTTTTAATTCTTTAACTGGTAGAGAATATAAACCCCATCAAGACCCCTAGATGGTAACAAAACCAGTTCCAAAGGCCTAAAGAACCTGTGGTTAGGTTCACTTATTAATAAAGAGTCTTATTAATAAAATCAAACCTGGAGCCAGTTATTGGGGTGAAATGCTGGATGGTCAGAGAGACAGAACAAGCCACAGCTAACCTCACCTGGCCAACTTCTCAGCTGGTCTTGTTTCCTCAGACTGGAAGCCTCTGAGTCCTCATATCCGAATGGCTCTCAGCTGAACTGTGCTGCTAGAAGCCTGAAAGCTTAACCAGCCAAATGCCTCTAGTTTCTGGTCCTCACGCCTTATATACCTTTCTGCTTTCTACCACCATTCCCTGGGATTAAAGGTGTGTGTCACCATGCCTGGCCGTTTCCAATGTGGCCTTGAACTCACAGATCCAGAGGGATTTCACCTCTGGAATGCTAGGATTAAAGGTGTGAGTGCCACCATTTTCTAGCCTTTGTACCTAGTGGCTGTTCTGTCTCTGACCCCAGATAAGTTTATTAGGGTACACAATATTTTGGGGAACACGATACCACCACATTTCCCTTTTTTGTCTAAAATTTAAAAAAGCTTATAACTAATACAAGAAAAATTATGTCCAATAAGTATATACAATATACACAGTCAAGATTACATTAACAATGTCCAGTCCATCAACATTTGACAGATTCAGACAAAAATTTTCATTACTTATCTTATTTAAAACAAGTAATTCCTTTTTAAAAGTAGATTCCATAATCTTCCTTTTTTTATCTTATCATATCCATATTTTCTTTTTTCTTTTCATAATAGATTCAGTAATCTACCTTTTGTCATTTTTATATCTTCCCCCTTTTCTTTTCAGTGTAGATTCAGTGATCTACCCATTTATCCTATTATTTCTTTATCTTTTTTCTCAGAGTAGATTCAATGATCTATCTCATATCTATATTCTCTTTTTCTTTTTGCTTTCTAGGGGTGAAGATATCTTTAGGGAATCTTGAAAAGAAAATTTTTGGGTTAATTGTCAAGTCCTGTATCATTTGTCCAGTCGCTGCATAATGAGAAAGTGCAGGGCTTGTTTCAAGTCCTTGTTCATGCAGTCTGTCAGGCTGGATCATCTCAGCTAGTCATCTCAAAATTGTCCTAAGCAGTTTGTAGTCCAAAGTCTCACACTCAGTAGCCATTTTCTGGATTATATGCTTGTCTTATTGCTATGACAAAATACTTGCCAACAGCGATTTTAAGAACAAAGAGTTTCTTTGGCTCACAGTTCAAGAGTGCACTCTACATGGTAGAGAAGTCCCCTCGGCAGGTGCAGCAGGCAGCTAGCTGCGTTGCATCCACGATCAAGAAGCAGGGTGAAGTAAATGTTCAGGAAAGCTGGCTTTCTCCTGTTTATTCTGGGATCCGACCCATAGAGTGTGCCGCTTATAGTTAAGGTCTTCCCACCTCACACAACCTACTGTAGATAATTGCCTGAGAGCATGCCCAGAGGCTGATCTCCTCTGTAGTCTAGATTCTACCAAGTTGACATTGGTAACCATCAGTCTGTACTTCATCTTTCACTTCAAAGAGTGAACTTAAAACAAACAAACAAACAAAAAAACAAGGCAAGTGGTGGAGGTGCACACCTTTAATCCCAGCACTCAGGAGGCAGAGGCAGGTGGATCTCTATGTGTTAAGCCAGCCAGTTCCAGACAGCCAGGGCTATGTATATAGCTTGTCTCAAAAACAAACAAACAAAACAAAAAATTTTGAGACAGGATCTTTTTGAGTTGCTTAGGTTGGCTTCAAACTTGAGATCCCCTGCCTCAGTTTGGTGATTCAAATGAGATGTCTCCGATTGATTGCACTGTTTGTGGGGGTTTTCATAGATGTTTCTGTCCCCCAATAGTAGGTTTCTCCACAGATGCAGTAAGACAGATCAAGCTGAACTGAAAAAGTGTAACAACAGGTTTATTTGAGCAAAGCAACTCCCAGGAAGGTTCTCCAGTCCTCAGAGATTGAGGCCAGAGAAACCTCTAGCCCGAACTAAAGCAGGGAAGTTATATAGCTTATAGGCGAGGGGTGATGAACGTGTCCACCACAAGCTGGGTTTGTACCCAAGTACGGTCAAAAGCTGACCAGTTTAGGCATGGAGGAACTGGGCTTTTTTGGTGCCTTCCCTTTGGAGAGTCTCTGAGTGGGCGGGGTTTGGAGAGTCAGGAATGGGGCTTCTCAGACCATGCAGGAGCAAGCTTGAGGTTCCAACCAAACACATTTAGGAGGCCCTCATGGCCTTTCTGAAGGAAGTATGTCAGTGGGGGTAGGCTCGGGGGTTTCAAAGCCTTGAGCCATTCCCAGTGTGTTCTGTCTGTTTCATGCTTGTGGTTCAAGATGTGAGCCCACAGCTTCCTGCTCCTGCTGTCCAGTCTCTGTTCCACCATCATGGACTCTAGCCCTCTGGTACTGTAAGCCCCAACAAACTCTTCTAAAAGTTGCCTCAGTCATATTTTATCAAAGCAACAGAAAAGTAGCTAGTCCACTTTGTTTCCCAAGTTAGGATTATAGGTATGAGCTATGAGCTATCATGCCTCACGGAAGTTAAAATTTCTTGTAACTTAAAAAAAATTGGGGGGAGGGGGCAGACAGGTCTCACTATGTAGCCCTGGCTGCCCTGGAACTCACTATGTAGACCAGGCTGGTCTCTAACTCACAGAGATCTGCCTGTCTCTGCTCCCCAAGTGCTGGGATTAAAGGTGTGCACCATCATGCCTGGATATTAACATTTTAAAAAATTTTGTGTGAGGGTGTATGCGTGTGTGTGGGCATGTGTGCCAACTGAGTGACTGAGGCATGGAATTAGCTCCTGGGACTGGTCTACCAGATACACCAGGAAATGTATGATAGTAAAATGAGTGATGTTCCTTGGATACTAGTATCTGTCATGGCTAAAACGTAAGTGAAAAGAATGCAAAGTTGGACTCTGGGCTGCATCACATCCAGAAGACTGTTTGAGCTCAGGACACCAATCTCAAGGCCACCCACAAAAAAGGAAATTATGTCACAACAACAGAAAGTACTGGGCTGGAGAGAGGGCTCAGAGGTTAAGAGCACTGGCTGTTCTTCCAGAGGTTCTGAGTTCAATTCCCAGCAACCACATGGTGGCTCACAACCATCTGTATTAAGATCTGGCGCCCTCTTCTGGTCTGCAGGGATACACTCAAACAACACTGTATACATAATAAAAAACAAACAAACAAACAAAAAACAGAAAATACGTTATGGGAACACGGTCCTCTGGGAGTGGACTTGTCTGAGAATTTTGAGTGCTTGTGAGAAAACTCCAAGAAAAACAAGACAGAAGTCTTGTGACCTCAGTTTCTTCAAAACACAGAATTGTTCTTGGGATGTGCTTTCATGCCCCTCTGAGGTGTAGCAGACAGAAGTGAGTTTACTTCAGATTATTCACGGTTGCATGCTGTTGTTATCAATTAAATGTTTAGATTATCGTTTATATGTCTCTATGGAAAGACATGGTTTTGACATGTGTGGCTTATTCTTGTGATTGTATACAGCTTGAACCTATGAGAACATTACTTGTGTGACCATTCTTAACCATCGGAGTATGGTATCAAGTCTTGGGCTCTTGATAAAGTTGATTATTGCATGAGACTTTAGTCCACCTCATTTATCAGCTCCATTCTCCCAAGTCCCATCGCCTCTAGAGTGGTGACAGTACTTTTAAGATGTTTAGTCATCAAGAAGATGGCCAGAGTGTCAGGGGGAAGATGGGTGGGGATAGGAAAACCTAGAAACTAGAAAGCCAGTGGTTGGTATGACGAAGTCATCAACCCCTAGGTTCTATCACTAAAGAGGGCAGTAGAGAAATTGCCTTAGAAAAGGTTCTGGGAACTGAAGAGCATGTTTGGGTTGACCTGGGACCCACAGGTTCTCATGAACAGCGTTTGAGAGCTGAATGTGGTCGGAATACACAGGTTATCCCAGGGAGCTGCTAGCTAGGGAGACTTGAGAGAAGCCAGTGAGAAACCAGCTTCCATGACCACTGTCTCCACCTGTGGAGGCTGCACCAAGACGAAACAGTGGGTATGTTCTGCATTGGTAAAATAACAACAACAACAACAATAATAATACCAGACATCTTAAATGCAAATTACCAAGGCCTGAGGGTAGGTGGGGATGAATAAGGGAAGTCATTGAAAGCCAGGAACAAACTGTCCATCTTCTCCGTGTGTTGGACCTTAGTGGAGACTTCTAGGTACCCTACAACCCAGACAGCCTAGAGCCACAGTACTTGTGGTGGCCATCCTACCTCCTAACCTTTTTTTTTTCTCTTTTTGAGACAGAGTCTCAGTAGGTAGCCTTGGCTATCCTGGAACTTGCTATGTAGACCACACTTGCCTTGAACTCATAAAGATCTGTCTGCCTCCACCTCCCAAGCTGGAGGCCAGAGGTGTTGGAGCCTCTGGAATTGGAACTACAGATGGTTGTGAGCTGCCATATAGGTGCTGGACATAGAACCTGGGTGTGCTGGCTGGTTTTATGTCAACTTCTCACAAGCTGGAAAAGACAGAACCTCAGCTGAGAAAATGCCTTCATAAAATCCAGCTGTAGGCAGCAGGCCTGTGAGGCATTTTCTTAATCAGTGATTAATGGGGAGGGCCCAGTGGGTGGTGCCATCCCTGGGCTGGTGGTCCTGGATTCTATAGGAAAGCAGGCTGAGCAAGTCAGCACCCTTCCAAGGCCTGTGTATCATCTCCTGCCTCCAATTCCTACCCGGCTTGAGTTCCTGTCCTGACTTCCTTCCATGATGAACAGTGACATGGAAGTGTAAGCCAAATAAACCCTTTCCTCCCCAACTTGCTTTGGTCATGATATTTCATCACAACGATAGAAACCCTAACTAAGACACTAGGTCTTCTATAAGAGCACCAAGTGCTCTAAACCACTGAGTCATCTCTTCAGGCCTTTCTTCTTGCTACCCCCATCCTCTAGTTGATAATCAGTATAGGCTCCATGTAATCCATTTATGGTTTCCTTTCCCATTCGCACTAGGAAAAAGTGGTCTGGGCACTGGTCCTGTAGATAAACCCTCCCAGGGGTCCAGCTCCACTCCTGGGAGTTGCAGAACCTGTTTAAGCCTGGTCCTTTTCTGACCAGCATCTCTGACTCAATAAACCCTTTATTTCAGAGATCCCTGTTTTGAGTATTTGGTTTAAGAGTGTACAAGCCAGATGGGATTGGTTTACTATAAAACTGGGACCTCAGGTCATGGCCAATGCTGTGGATAAGGAAGGCCCTCTAGCTTGAGGACCCATCTGTGAATTTTTCTGTTGCAAAATGAAGACAGTTCACTAAGTCTTTTATTAATAAGTCACTTATTAAACTTTTATTCCCAGCTTCCCTGGGGCCTAGAAATGTTAGCAGAGTATCAACTAAGTTAACAAGAGATGGACAAAGACTGGAGAGAGTCCTGGGACTCCTCAGCAAAGTTGACATTATAAAAGTTATTATTAAGAAATTAGGTAATTTAGCTGGAGAGATGGCTCAGAGGTTAAGATCACTGGCTGCTCTCCTAGAGTTCCTGAGTTCAATTCCCAGCAACCACACAGTGGCTCACAACCATCTGTAACGAGAGCTGGTGCCCTCTTCTGGTCTGCAGGCAGACATGCAGACAGAATGCTGTATACATAAGAAATAAATAAATCTTAGGAAAGTGGGGGTGGAAGGAATTAGGGGGAAGTTGTAGATGAGTTGGTGTACTTGGACGCATACCCTCTTGATTGTATTAGGTGGTGGACACAGCTTCTGACTGGGGACTGTTCTCTTACCTTGTACTGAAAAACAGAAAGCGTGTAAACTGCCCTTCAAACAGAACTAACTGCAGGCCCAGGGAATTCCTGTGAGCCCACAGTGCAGAGCAGAAGCTGTAGGAGGATAGAGTCTCCATTCGGCAGCCTCAGTGACAGTTGCCGGGACTTCATGAAGAGCCTGTGGTGGCCAGCAGCCATTCTTGGGATTTTGCTCTGGGAGGGAGACTCATTGAGTGAAGGTCATGGTAATCCGGAAACTGAAGCCAGATGGACCAAGCTTCTTGGGGAATGTCAGGGGAACCCTGAGGGGATGCCTGTGTGAGGAAGGGTTCCACAGCAAAGGGGAAGTTCCTGCACAGGGTTACACAGCCTGGTCAAAGGAGGTCCTCCGGAGTGGAGAGCCATTCACACCCAGGACTGCCCAGAGCTGCGTGACGAGGAACTGGGCTCTGTCTGTCCTTAGATGGTGTCCTAGTGAACAGCTCTCTACTGACCATTCAAAGCTT